>NC_056741.1:378025844-378168344 GCF_019279795.1 Protopterus annectens
GCCTGGTGGTGGAGGTAAGGAGCCAACCGTCCAAATACAGAAACACCTGGAATCCTAGACGCCTCAGGTGAGCCGTGACTACTGCCATGAACTTGGTGAACACTCTGGGGGCTGTAGTGACACCAAAGGGCAGAGCTCAGAATTGATAATGATTGGCTCCCAGCCGAAAACACAGGTGATCTCTGGTTGGCCTGGCCATTTATATGTGGTAGTACGCATCTTTGAGATCGATCGAGCACATCCAATTGTCCTTCCCTAAAAAAGTACAGTTTTGTACCTACCATAAATGTAGATGTTCGAAGATCCACATTGCTGCAGTCCTAACACTTGGGGTAGTCCGCTGTCCCTCGGTCGGCCCGAATATCAGAGTATAAGGCTGACGTTGGTCAAGGCGCATTTGACTGACATCAGAACGTCAGCGTACAAATGCACATGACCGACGTCATATCCTCAGTCTTTTCTTGCCCCAGATGTCAGAAGACCCTAAAAAGAAAGGTCAAAACCCATAGACAACAACTAAACAACCAACTAGCCTAACACCAAAAATATGTACAATATATACAATATATACAATTATACAATTATACCTCAGATGGATAACCCAACCCACACAACCACCTCAAACTACAGAGGGGAAGGAGGGAGGGTAAATTGGACTGCAGCAATGTGGATCTTGAACATCTACATTTATGGTAGGTACAAAACTGTACTATGTTCTTCATCTCACATTGCTGCAGTCCTAACACTTGGGTAGAATCCCAAAGCAGAGGTAAGGGAGGATGGCTAAACTATAATGAAGCAGGAGCTGCCAAAATGCCCTGCAACACAGCAGTGGCAAAACCAGCCCTGGATTTAGAGTACAGTGGAAGGTGGTAATGCCTAGAGAAGGTATGCACTGAACTCCAAGTGGCTGCCTCCAAAATATCCTTAGTAGCCACCCCCTCAAAAAGCTGTTGAAGTGGCAGTAGCCCTAGTGGAATGAGGCCTAATCCCAGCTGGAATCTCTTTGCCATGATGGGAATAACAGAAAGCAATGCAAAATCCAATCCACTTAGAAATAGTTTGTTTTGACACGGGCTTGCCCTGAGAGCACAAAGCAAAAGAAACTAATAACTGCTGAGATTGTCTGAACCCTTTAGTTCTGTCCAAATAATATCGCAACTGCCTGTGTACATCTAAAGTGTGCAAAATCTTTTCCCCTTTAGTTTGGGGATTTGCATAAAAAGTAGGCAAATGAATAGTTTGGTTTAAAGCCACACTAGAAACCACTTTAGGCATAAAGGAAGGATTAGTACGTAAAGACACCCTATCCTTATGGAAAATTAAGAAAGGCTCAACTGCCATAAGGGCCTGCAATTCAGAAACCCTTCTTGCAGAGGTAATGGCCAACAAAAAAGCAGTCTTCCATGACAAATATTTCAACTCAGCAGTAGCTGCAGGCTCAAAAGGTTGTAGAGTGAGTTTCTCCAACACAAAATTGAGATCCCAAGCAGGAGTAGGAGCTCTTCGTGGGGTCTTATATTCTTTGCCCTCTAAGAAATTGCTTGAACAAAGGATGAGAAAACAATGGTGGGTCACAGTCATAGTGAGCTGAAATTGCTGCAGCATGAATCTTAATAGAAGAGAAGGACAAACCTTTGTCCAATAACTCAGTAAGATATTGAAGAGCCACACTTAAATCAGGCTCAGAAACATCCAAATCCTTAGCTGCACTCCAAAATAAAAATCTCTTCCATTTATCTGCGTACACTTTCCTTGTACTAGGCCTTCTAGCTTCCAAAATCACATTCAAAACTTGTTGTGGAAGTTGATACCCTCTATGGTTTAAAACAGAATATGCCATGCTGTTAGGTGAAGAGAGTGAAGTTTGACATTGAGCAAATGACTGTCCTCCTGGGACAACAGATGTGGAATCAAAGGCAAAGGCCATGGAGGCTTCTGTACTAGACTTCTCAGTAATGGGTACCAGTGCTGTCGAGGCCAATCTGGAGCTATCAAAATCATCCTTGGCTTGTCCTGTCTGACCTTTAGAAGTACCTTTGGGAGGAGAGGCAGAGGTGGAAAGGCATACACATGAAGATTTTTCCAACTGAAAGAAAGAGCATCCACTTTCCAAGCTGTGGGATGAAACCGCTTTATGCAAAACTTTGGCAGCTGGTGGTTTAGTGGAGAAGCGAACAGATCTATGTCTGGAGTTCCCCAGGACACTGTCAATTTCTGAAATACATGAAGATCCAGTTTCCACTCGTGGGGATCCATGATTTGTCTGCTTAACACATCTGCTAAGGAGTTCTGTGCTCTCGGCAGAAACCTTGCCTGAAGACTTAGTTGTAAACTGAGAGCAGTCTCCCACAAAATCATTGCTTGCCTGCATAGAGGATAAGAATGTGTTCCCCTTGCTTGTTGATGTACCACATGACAGTTGTGTTGTCTGTTAGAATCAACACCTGCCCTGGAAGAAGTAAATCCTTGAAAGCTATTAATGCAAACTGGACTGCTAACATCTCCTTCAAGTTGATATGTAGATGCTGTAGTCTGACAGGCCACTTGTCTTGTATCCACTTTCCGTTTAGATGAGCTCCCCAAGCTTTGTCTGAGGCATCTGTCATTAAAATTTGACTACGCCTCTGGCCGGGTCACAGAGAGTCCCTTGTTTAGGTGACATTCCTGAGCCCACCACAAAAATTCCTTTTGAATGCAAGGTATTATTTGAATGACAGTGTCCAGATGCTGGCAGTGCTGTGTCCATACATTCTTGAGATACCATTGCAACTTCCTCATATGCAGTTTGGCATTGGGAAGCACCAGAATACAAGATGCCATGAACCCTAAGGCTTGAAGGACTGTCCTTGCAGTCAGCCCGGACTGAAGAGATAGATGATGGAAGTAAAGGGAAAGATTCTTTTGTTTGTCCGGGGTTAGAAAGGCCATCTGGGATGCTGTATTCAGTCTTACACCCAGAAAGCACATGTCTTGAGAGGGTACTAGACTGGACTTTATTTCGTTCACAGAATACCCCAGGCATCTTAGCACTGCTATCACATATTCCAAATGACGAAGAAGCTCGTCCCTTCCTTGAGCCAGAATCAGGCAATCGTCCAAATAAGGATAGATTTGTATTCCTTTTAGCCTGAAGAAAGCTATCACTGGAGCCAGAACTTTCGTAAATACTCTGGGCGCAGTAGATAAGCCAAAGGGCAATGCAGAGAACTGATAGTGAGAAGTCCCAGTCCGAAAACGCAGATATTTCCTGCAACTTAGCCTGATAGGAACATGAAGGTAAGCCTCCTTGAGATCCAAAGTTACCATCCAGTGATCCTTGCCCAGTAGAGGTAAAAGCTGTTGTAACGTCAACATTTTGAACTTGGGAACGTCCAGATAAGTGTTGAGGACAGATAAATCCAAAATTGTTCTCCACGTGTTCCCCTTTTTTGGCACAAGGAACAGGCGAGAATAAAATCCTAGGCCCCTTTCTGGCATAGGAACCGGCTGTATGGCCCCTATTTGGAGTAACAGAGAAATTTGCTTGTGAGCCTCTATTCTTTGTTGAGGAGGAATGTCTGGCATGCCTTTGAAAGGAGGCAAGGTATGGAAATAAAACCTGTAACCGTGATGTATGATATCCAGTACCCATCTGTCTTGGGTAATCAAACTCCAATTTTCTTTGAAAAGTGCCAACCTTCCTCCCAAAGGTGCTGCCAGGCGAGAAGGTTCTGGCAGCTGAAAAGGTAGGTCATTGGGTCTGTTTATGAAAGGACTGACCCCTGCCCTCACCCGAAGACTGTGCAGGAGAACTCCCTGTTCTAGGCCTGAAAGAGCCCTGACCTCTGCCCCTGCCACGTCTAGATCTACCCCTAGACTGGGAATCATAAGAAGGATACGTCCACCCTTTAGTAGGCCAATTTCTACTAAACTTTGGAGGCTGAACCTGCAAAAAATCTTTAACAGTCTGCATAGACTTAGCCTTGTCTTCCATTTTCTTTAAAACTGCCTCAACAGGAGAACCAAACAAGACATCAGATTGCAAAGGGGCATCCAAAATCCTAGTTTTAACATGGTCAGATAAATTTTGATCCCTCAGCCAGGCATGCCTGCGAAGAACTGACCCAGTGGCAGCCACCCTAGACGAGGCCTGAACAGCATCAAAACCACATTGCAAAGAGTGCTTACCCACCTGATCAGAAACATGCACTAAATCTTGTAACTCTTTACAATCAATACCTTCCGCCAGAGCATAAACCTTAGATTTCAACTGTGAAAGGAGATAATTTTGATATTTCAACATGTGAAACTGGCAATTCAAAGCTCTCATGGCTAGAGTGGAAGAAGTATAAACTTTCTTTCCCCACCTATCCAAGGCCCTGGCCTCTTTATCTGCCGGAACTGGATTCTTGACAACAGAAGCCTTAACACCCTTAGGCCCCTGGCTAACAGTTTCTGGGTCTGCCCTAGGACTCCTAAAAAGATACTTATGAGCTTCAGGCACCCTGTAATACCTATCTGGTTTAACAGGAGCAGGAGGCAAAGAATCAGGATTAAGAGAAGCCTCTGCAAACACATCTTCCACCACATTCAGAACAGGAGGTATAGCTAAAGGCCTATGCTGGGGTAAAACAAAAATTCCCTAAGCCGTTTCCTGGAATCAGAGAAATCCTGACCTTCCCATTTAAAATGCTCTCTCATGGAGTGAAGGGTCTCTGAAAAGAAAAATCCTCAGGAGGAGAAGCAGAAGGAGTAGAATCATCCACATCAGAATCAGAATAATGAGAATACTCCTGCAAGTCTTCAGCCAAGACTCAGACACATCCGAAGCCTGCTCATAATCCCCAACACAGGTTCCATCCTAGGCCTCTTATCAGGAGGGGGCATAGAGCCTCTAATCAAAGTAATTAAATCTTCTGCCATTTTAAGCATGTGCTTCTTGGGCACTGAACCTGAAGAACTAGGAGTGACACCCACAGAAGCAAAACTAGACCTGCCTCTATGAGAAGCCTTGGAAGCAGAAAGAGAGGGCCTAGACACCTTAGGAAGGGAGGGGAGTACAGTTACCTGAGAAGCCCCTACAGCCTGACCTGCCTCCTGGGAGGCCACATCCTGTAAAACACAGTTTCTCCCTGGGACTCCAGAGAGGCCTCCGCCGGAACCACCGGTTCCACTGACGCCTCTAAAGAACCGGCGTCCGGTTCGGACGACTCCTCTAACCTAGGTTTAACTGCCTTGTCCTTGCGCTTCTTTGAGGAAGCCGCCGTCGGAGCATCCGACGGCATATTGTAATTGCACCGCTTCCCAAAGACCAACCTGGCACAATCCAACCTACGCTTTATAGTGCGTTTATTGAACCTAGCACAAAAGCGACACCCAACAACGTCGTGCTCAGGTCCCAAACAAGGTATACACAAATTATGGTAATCCCTATGCGGTATCTGTTTCCCACAAGAAATACAGTTATTCACTTTTTCTGACATCCGGTAAACCACTGAGGCAAGAAAAAACCAAAATAGTCCCCAACGGGGTACTTAACCAACTCTGACTTCGGTCTGAAACTCCGAATTCGAAAAATTTCAGAACGCCGAACGGCACTTGCAACACTGCTTCTGCATCGGACCATGCGGCAAAAAAGACTGAGGATATGACGTCGGTCATGCGCATTTGTACCCTGACGTTCTGATGTCAGTCAAATGCGCCTTGACCAACGTCAGCCTTATACACTGATATTCGGGCCGACCGAGGGACAGCGGACTACCCCAAGTGTTAGGACTGCAGCAATGTGAGATGAAGAACATCGGGAATATGGACTGTAGCGTGACCATTTGGAACTTCTCTTCTCTTTTCTCACAAATTGGTTGAGACTGCTGAGATCCAAAATGGGTCTTCAGTCCCCTGTTTTCTTTGGAACCAAAAAAAATCTTGAGTAAGTTCCGAATCCTGTTTGGTCTGTCGGGACTGGCTGGATGACTCTTTTTTTCTAGCAATCAGTATACCTCTATTGCTGCTTGTCCCATGTCACTGGGTGGAACGTCCGGGATTTTTTTGATGGGAAGGGGCTGGGTGGAGAACAGTATGAAATACCATCTGGAAATGATACTTTGTACCCAAATGTCATTTGTTATATTTAGCCAGGCTTCTGGGTACAACGACAAGCGACCCCCAACTGCCTCCAAAGTAGAATAGCCGGGCCTCCCTTCAGGAGCGCTGGTAGGACTGACCAGAGAAGTGATCTCCGTCACCCTGGTGTTGCGGACCCCCTCTATGAGAGGGCAGCATCTTCCATTGAAACCCCCTCCTCTGCCTCTGGAGGGGGGCTCTCCACGTGCGTCTTGAAAGGCTCCTTGGGCTTTCCGGAACCACATATTTCCTCCCCTCTGACCTTTAGGAAAGGGTCGAGAGGGGGTTGGAAAACGGACTCCGACGGCAGACAGAGTCATTCCCTCTTGCTCACACCTGCTCAAAGTCTCCTTCACCTTTGGCCCAAACAAAGATGAGCCGTCAAATGGGGTATTCGTAAAGGAGGACTTGAAGGGTTCCGCGAAGGAACAAAGTCGCATCCAGGCATGCCTACGAAGAGCAATTCCTGTACCTGCAGCTCTACTCGAACCATCAGTTGCGTAAGATACGAGACGCATGGACAAGTTGACTATCGAATTGAGGGTAGAGAGCTGAGTGGCAATCTTGTCGGATACACTCGTAGCTACAGCACCCTGAAGAGCATCTCCCAACTCCTTAAGGAGATCTTTCTGCAGTCTGGTGAAGTGTGTCAAGTAGTTCAGTGATCCGAGTGAGAAAGTCGCTGAACTGAACATGCGTTTCCCAAACCTATCCATGATCCTAGATTCTCTGTTAGGAGGATGGATAGACGAGAAAGTCTCAGACATTTCCTTTTTAGTGGCTGCCACCACCACCATGGCATCAACAGAAACTGCCTTGGTCAAAAAGGACTTATCCACGGGGGCAGAAATAAACTTATTAGGCCTCCTAGGAACAGGTTCCATAGATTTTAGTGACTCCCACACTCTACGAGAGACCAGATCCACAAGCTCATCGTAGGGCGGAGATACCCAAGAGGTGGAAGGTTGAGACCCAAACGCCTTCAGGAGAACCGACTTGTCCTCAGTAAGGCTCTTGGACTGCCAATCACCCCTCTGCCTAAGAATTTCTAGAATCTCCACAAAGGAGATGTCCTCAGAGGGGGAAGTAAGGGACCCTTCTGATTCATCCAAGTCAGAGTCCGATGCGAGAAACTCCTGTGGGGAGTCCAAATGCCTCCTCTTGCATAATCTCTTCCTGGGAACATCTTCAGGGGGAACTTCTGGAGAGGTCTCAGAAGAGCAGGGAGCGCCCTGTGGGACTACCTGAAGCTCAGGGTCTCTACGCTTGGGATGACCGGAGGAAACAGAAACTAACACAGGCACTTTAGGGGAAGAAGGGGCCAGACCTTGAGATGAGGAAGTCTTAGGAGACAATACTCGCCTCATGGCTTCGAATGCACCTCGGCTCCGATGAGGAGTCGATGGATCCAGAGCCATGATCTCCTCCAGCACCAAAGCCGTGGGCTCAGAGCCCGAGGTAGGAGCCAAGCTCACCCGAGCCGAGGCCCCGAGAGGAAGATTCGGCATCGACAAGTCAGTGTGACTATCCTCCCCGGACCCGACCGGAGAGTGTCGGCTCCTAGAGTCCCCGGTCAGCACCGAGAACGTCCAAGCAGATGGAGCCGACGGCACTGGAGCAGGTGTCGGCTCCAAGGGATCCACAATCATCAGGTCGGTCTCCTCCGGCTCCGGAGGTCTGGTATGGCTCGGAGGAGGAGCAGACAATTCAAGAGTAGTGGTTTTCGGCTCAGACAGTTGGGTCTGAGCCGACAGCAATTTAGCTAGGCCTGGTGCCTTTAAGAGTTTCTGAACCAGCCAGTCCCTATCCAGATCGGAAAGGCTGACAGAAGACCTGGAAGAGTGAACAGATGGAGCCGATTGGAGCAGTATCGATGGAAGTTTTTTGGCAACCGGTTCCAGAGCAGTGTCCCGCTTCTGAAAAGAACAGACTGTTGGCTCCGAAGGTAGTGGAGCCGGTCACCACACTTTGACCTTTTTCCTTTTTTAGTCCTGGATTCAGAGGAAGATTTAGACGATTTGCTGACCCCATGCTGTCCAGACAATGCCTCTGAAAAAGGGTGCTTGTTAATACCCCTATCAATTAACTTCCTCTTCCTTTCTGCAAGCACTCTGGTGGAAAAGGAGCGACAGATACTGCATGACTCTTGCAGGTGCACCTCACCAAACAGTAAACACACTGCACATGGGCATCCGTGACGGACATTTTCTGTCCGCTGTCTGGGCATTTTTTAAACCCAGACTTTGGATGTTTTTCCTTTTCTTCAGACATTTCACAATATCCAATAAAATGGAACACACTGTTTTATTATGAGCTATTTAAGCAGAATCTAACTAACTCACACAATGCACACACACAGCCCAAAAAGGTAACTAATAACTATATCAAGATAAATAGGATTGAGCAATCCAATAACAAGAATCCCAAAAAGGGAACACTAACTAACAACTATAAGAAGAGGTCCTAAGGCCAAAGGCAAAGAAAGATTTTACTGAGGAAAGGGGTGTGAAGACAGAAAACAACTGTTTACTAGCTAGTAATATCTATATCTAGTATTATATAATAATCAAAGATATATAAAAATTGAAATATAAAACTTGCTGAAAGTTGAAAACTCCCAGCTCCGAACCCATCAGTGAAAAATGAACGGCGAGATCGAACAACTTCACATTAATAGTTTTGTCAAAAACTCAGTACCACTTTTGGCATAAAAGGAGGATTAGTTCTCAAAGAAACCTAGTCCCTGTGGAAAATGAGATATGGATGATGCACTACAAGAATTTGCAACTCAGATACTCTTCTTCCAGAGGTCAGAGCAATCAGTAAAACCTGTCTTCCATTTTGAGAACGTTCACGTCAGCCAGATTAGCTGGTTCAAATGGAGCAAGTGTTAGCTTCTCTAACATTAAATTTAGATCCCAAGAAGGGGTCACCAGTTTTCTTGGAGGGCTCTTATGCAAAACCCCTATTCTGACATGAGAATGCAATGAAAGAGGAGAATACATGAGCAGACATGCTGAAACGGATGATAAATGAACTTTTATAGAGGAGTACGAAAGGCCAAAGGATAGTAACTCACACAAATATTGTAAAAATAAAGAACAATTAGCCCTGAATGGGTGCTGACTATGTTGTTGGCATCACTAGAAAACCTTTTCCATTTGCTAATATATGATTTTCTAGTAGAAGGCTTTCATGCCTACATTAGTACCATTCTCACATCCTCATTAAACAGATGCCCAAAAGGAATTAAGACTGTATCATCCAGGCAATCAGTTGAAACTGACTGGTGTCTGGGTGTATCAACCACCCCTGCTCCTGTGTAAATAGATCCAGTCTGAGTGGAAGTTTGTGGTAAATCCCCTGGCCATTTCCAAAAGAACTGAGAACTACAGTTGCCTGGGACAGAAGAGGGTCACCACAATGACCTGGGGGATTCTTTCTGAATCTTCAGTAGCACTTTGAATGTTAGTGTAAAAGTTGGAAAAGCATACAAGAACATTCCTGCCCAAGGAAAATAAATGCATCTGTCTACCAATCTTCTTGCATGGAGTCCTGAAGCAGAATCTTGTTGGATGATTATTCAGAGAGGAGGCAAATAGGTTTACTTGAGAAACTCCTCAGAAACTGAGAAAATCTCAGAAGATCCCTGGATCTAGTTTCAATTTATGAGGGGCTGCCATTGTCCTGCTCATCCTGTCTGCCACACAATTTTGCTCTGACAGAATACAGGACGTCTGTAGAATGAGACTGCTGTGAAGCTATATCCCAAGATAGCATGGCTAGTCTGCAGAGAGATATGTCCTTTCCCCCCCTTTGCTTATGTACCACATGACTGTGATACTGTCTATAGAACAACCTGAAGAGGTGCTGGGGACCAAAGATGATTCAGAGAGAGGAGTGCCTTGGTTAGGGCAAGCATCTCTTTTATATTTATGTGCTTGTGTCCGTCCTTGGTGTCCCACACACCCTGCACTTCTATCCCTCCTGAAACTTCTCCCCAAGCAAAGTCTGAGACATCTATAGTGACTGACTGGTTTAGAACAGGAGGGGGAAGGGGAGAACTGGACTTGGAGACATATGTTGTCTTCAGCAAGTGACTTCTCTTCTGACAAGGCCCAGCACCAGGATCTGAAAAGACACAAGGGGTGTTGGTTCTGGGACCAAAGAGACTTCAGATACCAATGCATCTTTGCCATATGGAATCTTGCAAGGGTATCATGAGAATCATAAAAGCCATGACGCCCAAAATCCTGAGGTATTCCTCACAGTGACTGAAGTCCGAGTGGAAAACCCTAGAAATAGATATTTCTGGGGAAGAAAATCTCTCTGAACTTTGGTGTCTTTATAACATCACAGAAACACAATCCTGTGACAGGTCAAGGAAGACTTTTGAATATTCTCTGAATCCCAACTTGTGTAAGAGATCTCTCATCAAAGAGAGAGATTCCTCACACTTTGAAAAGAAGTCTGCATGCATAAGTCATCTAAATAGGGAAATTGTGATTACCCTGAAGCCTGCAACAAGCTATAACTGGAGGAAGACACTTTGTGAACATTCTTGGTGCAGTGGACAATCCAAAAGGTAAGGCAAATAACCAATAATGATACAGACACACAAAACCTTAAGAAACACCTGAAGTCTGGATGAACAAAAATGTGATAAGCATCTTTTAAATCTAGTGTTACAGGAAACTTGAATGAGGAAGTAGTAACAGGTTGTGAACTGACATCATTTTGAATTTAGGCACTATCACAAATTTAAGAAAGAAAGAAAAATGCAGAACTGGTCTCAAAGCATTTTCCTTCTGTTACTAAAAACATCCTTGAATAAAACCCTTTTCCCATCAGGGAAGGGGAACTGGTTCTATCACTCCCTGGGGCAGCAGGTAATGAAGGGCATGTGGAAACAGGGGTCTGGTTTGGAGGATAAGGAATTATCCCCTGGAAAGGAGGAATTTCTTCCCATTGCCATATGTAACCTTGATGAATAATCTTCAGAACCTATTTGTCTGAAACTGTCTCCTGCCAAAGAGAAGAGGAGTGAAGATTTAGAGTTTCTGGAAGAAAAATAGAGGTGCTACCAGGGTGGGAGGGGAACAAAGTCTCTTAGTCATTCCCAGTTATTGAACAGTCCTTGATTTTGGGAGTTGTTCTTGGAACCCTCTTGCCATTCTTCTTAAACATCTATTTATCTGCATTTTGTTGAAACTGTTTAGTTAGTTTCTTACCAAACTTGTATGAGGAGGTAAGAGAATCCCTTTGAACATTTGGAAGAGGAGGGCTAAAAAATCTTGGAGATTCCCTGTATCAACTTACCCCTTTCATCACACTTTTTGATCACCTCTACAAAAGGGGGTGGGGGTGGGGGGCAAAGACTAATTTTCCATCCAAAGAAGAAATTAAAATCTCATTTTTTTCATCTGGGCTGTTACAAGAATGTAACCACACAAACTGCCTCAAAACAACACCAGTAGCCACAGCAACTGAAAAAGTATCAACAGTCATGCACACAATGTATACAATGAGTAGTGACTTGAACAGCAGAAGAAATTAAAGCCGATTTTGCCTCACAACAGGAAACTACAGTAAAACATTCCTCATAGTTTCACAGTCATTCAGAAAACACATTAGTATACGAGTCTGACAACTCAAAA
The DNA here is from genome assembly GCF_019279795.1 of Protopterus annectens. Classification (NCBI taxonomy): domain Eukaryota; kingdom Metazoa; phylum Chordata; order Ceratodontiformes; family Protopteridae; genus Protopterus; species Protopterus annectens. Next base: position 378,037,607 of record NC_056741.1, read on the forward strand.
TTCTGAAAGTCAAAGTTGCAGAAGCATATATTTTCCCTACACTTATCAATAATCTTCCCATCCTTATCAGAAATAGTATCACTGTCATTAACTAAAGCTCAATCTTCTGAATCAGGTTTAGGAAGTGTACATGAACTTAAAAGGCTGATGAACTTAAAAGGCTGATGAACTTTAAACATCCTATCTGCCTTTTTAGGGGCAGCTGGCTGACTGTCAGGAAAATTGCAGCTGTCAGAACTGGAGGAATGGATGCAGGTTCTGGAAATTTCTTCTGTGACAGCTCATAGTATTTTTGAGGGATTGAGAGACCTCAGGGTTCTCCCACTGAAAACACTGGCATATTCTAGAAATAGTCTCCAAGAAAGATAATCTTCCACAGAGAGAGTCAGAAACTGAGCTCTTCTCTGAGTATGAATCAGAAAATGGAAGGAAAATCTCTGCATCTCTTCCTTCATCTTCATGTTCAGATTAAGAATCTTGAATCTCTTCAAGAAAGAATGTATCCTTTTTCCTTTTACCAGAAACTATTTTACAAGACGGATCAATGGCCTGAATTAAACTCAGGAGCCAGACCCAGTAAACTACTCCTGTCTAAAGAAATTTGTGGAGGACTAGAAACATGTTTAGTTTTCAGTTTCTTTTTGATAGCAAAAATGCGACCAACAGTGTTATTAATGGCAGCGGCAGCAGCTACCCCAGAGATGGGCACAACACTGGCAAAAAGGAGAAGCCTTCCTGTGGCCTCTCCCAGGACCGACAAGTGTGTCTCCCCTTGCCCAATAAGGGGGACTCCAACACCTACAGAGGAAGTGGCTCAACACAGGTCCATAATGGCTGTAGGTGCTATACCAGAGGGATCTGTGGTAAAAGATGAGTGGTCTGAGGAATAAGCTATGGCCACACCAGAGTCACCCACCTGCAGCTTAGGCAAATTGCTAGCTTGCAGAGATGACAAAGGCTGTTTGCATAACTTTTTATTTTTGTGGCTGGAAGGACCAACCATGGGACCGACAGATTGTTCCATGTTCAAGCCAAAAATGGTGCCTCCTTCCCACAGAAAACAGCAATGCCAGTAACAAAATGTTTTAAAGTCACTTTTTCACAGACACACTGTAAAAAGCACCTTAAAACACTTTGCCAGTCCAACAAAGTAAAATAAACAATTTTTCCACAGAAAAAATGTTTTTCAGTTACTCAACTTTTAAAGTGACAGTAAAAAAATGACACTCCCGTTTAAAAGTACACTAACGTCTTGTGACAGTCCATTAAAACAAACTCCTAGCATTAAAATAACTTTTCTGAAGAGTAAAGTATTAATAATAAACAAATTTATTAAATGGAAGTCTTTTTTCCCCCAAAGGGAACTTATCTATCCAACCAACAAACCTCAAACACCAGATGAGCATACTCTTCAGCAGCAGTAAAGCTCGGAAGGGCTTGCCACTTAAGCTTGACTTTTAGTCAGCTTGGCTTAAGCTGCCTAGTTTGGGCATGTGTAATGTGTCCTGAGACTGTTATATCATTGTCAGGATACAACCCCTACAGCTAGGGCTACTACAACATTGGTCAATGTTTTCATTTTTTGCAAAGTGTGTATCACCTCTGAGTTAGTATATGCAATATTCATGGGTGTGTGTCACTGTTTTGTGCTTGTGACCTCCTAAAGGTTTAGGTGGTTTAATTTTACATAACTGTAATGTGATCTGTAAAAATCACTGCTATGCACTCATCCATTCTGCAGTCCTCTGAATTTCACTTTTCCCCTATATGTTATAGAGACTTCTACCATTATTGTCATTGGATTACGATGTACTCCCCCCTAACAGCAGTCAGTGTCTCTGCCAAATGTAATTTCCTTCCCATTTTTCTACACCTTCTCTGTGTAGAAATCTACTGCTCTCCCAGTTTATTTTACTACAAAGTTTGTTTACGTAAAACATATAGCTTGTCATATATATATATAATACTGCACTGCTGCTTCCCTCTACTGTTATATATTCCCTTCTGACATTTTCTGACATATCCTAGTCCTCCTTCATTCTTACATCACTGTGGGGTGCCATCTTAGTGACCTTCATCTCATATTCTGGAAACAAATCATTGAAATCGTTTAACGGTATTCACATTCAAAGTTGATACCAGTACTAACCCCATAATACTATTGAGACTTTTTCATCTTTTCTATCTCTCTCTAGTTTTCCCACTACAGCTTCTCCTTCATTTTTTCATTGTTATGGAATACTAGAAAAAAAATCTGTTTATATTTTCCAGGTTTATCTCGGTTACCTATCAGATTATCATCCCCTGTGTCACTTTTCCTGCTTACAGTAATCCCTCCACCAAGCCTATTCTGCCACTCATGCTGTTCTACCACAGTCTCCATATCTGCTTACCTTGTCCCACTACACAATTTGCTTTAAGTCCACAACCACACAGTCTCTAGCACAGTGCCCCACCATCCCACACACAAATGGCAAACTGCATTATTGCATTATTCAAGCACATTTCCTTTGAATGCCTAAAGCTAAAAGGTATTTTTATTAAAAGAGCACTTAAGTAGCATCCTTCTGTATTTGCATATTTCCTGAAATAAGCAGAACAAAAAATCATCCCTTCCTTTGTTCATACACACAGATGGTTTTGCTAAATCTTGAACTGCACAGTGTTCAGTTTTGACCATTAGTTTTGCATTCCATCCCTATACTGTTACATCACTTTTTCCCATGCAAAAGTTCATTTCATAGTTGTTTTGAAATTTCCATTCTACATCTCCAATCTGAATTCATTGCAGGACTAAATACTAGTACATTATTCCTTACTAAGGTTATGTTAGAACTGAAGATTTTATCCAGCTTTATGTGCATGCCACTTGATACTTTTCTCAGGACTCTGTACTTATAACGTTTAAACTTCAGATACCAAAAATTTCAGGTCTCTTAAATGTGTGTCATTTTGTCCTGCCTCCTCCCTCCTCTCTCCATAAGTTGTAACCTATTATCCATAGTGGACCTAATCACCCTTTTTTGCCCCACTGTCAAGGCTGAGTACTCCTGAGCCTGAGTTTACACTTTCCTCAGAGCTACCATACTTTTGTCACCACCTCCATTTCAACCACATACATTATTTTCAGCAGCAGCTCCAATCTACAATATGCCTCTTCCCACTTCCTTTCTTCATTCAATCAATTTTCAAAAACTGCCCAGTTTTTTTTTTTCACTTGGTTACTTGTTCTGTCAGTTTTTTATACCAACATTCCACCCATCATTTGGTCTCGCCTTCAATTCATCTTACTTCAATCTTTCATAAATTTCTAATAAAGAACCCCAAGAGAGAAAGACTTGTACCATAATCGCTCTCTTGTTGCCTTTCTTTACTACATAGTAATCTTTTATAGCTGACCACTGCAAGTCAGAAATATCAGCATTTAAATTCTATTCCTCCTTATCCACTACATACCCTTCTTCATGGTTCTTAACTCACTTCTCCCAATCTACCACCAAAGAATCTACACTGGAAGGACAACAAAGAACACCTGCATAGTCAAGTGCTGTAGTATTTACCAGTTGACTTGCAAGTGTCCCATAGTAAGCATAATTATATCATTTTCTCCCTTAAAAGAAAGTTGTAACCTTAGTAAGAGCTGCCTGATTAACAAATGGAAATATCTTTGGTAAACATTTAAAATTTCGATCTTGACCTCCAGCAAATGCCTGTGTGGAGTTTGCATGTTTTCCCTTCTCTATGTGGGATGCCTCCCACTTCCCCAAAACATGCTGTGTGTTTCCACCTCAAATTCATCCAAGAATGGAGTTACAGGTAGCAATACAGACTCTAGAAGGTAGGTGCCTCTTGGGAGAGTCACTGAATAGACCAAACTCTTTGGGCATCAACTAGTATGCAGTATCCTTTATAAAGAACATTGATAACAGAATGGGCGCAGTGTCTGGATAACCACTCAGTGATGTAAAAAAATTAGCTCTAGGAGATTGGGTCACATTGACTGTCACCAAAAATGGCCATGGGTAATTCTGGGTGATAAGTGGATGGGGAAGCCAACCTACTCAGAACTATGCCAGGGCCCCATTCTAACAGTGGGAGGGTCCATATGTCTCTAGTGATCTGTGCATGCCCGCCATAAAGCCTGTGTCAATAGGCTACTGGCCAGATGGTGTCCAGTTGCCCAGCTTGGGTTACCTAGGGAAGATGGACATAAAACCAATCAACCTGCCAAAAATGAACTAAGGATTGTTATATTCAGTACAGGTTCACTTGAAAGGACACAGCTTGGAAGTGGATGACATGATGCTAAGGAAGAGGCTGCACATACTCTGTCCAGGACACAAGGTAGTGTAACAAAGCCACTTAGTTTGAGATCAAGTGTACTACTTAAGGGAAGGACAGTCTAGAAATGGCATGGGGACTGTGGTTAAGGGAAAGGTTGTAGAAGTCAGAATTTGAGACAGACTCATGGCAATCAGAATCCAGTATAGGGACAGGTTAATATTCATAATCTCAGCCTATGAACCACAGTAGGGTTATGATAATGAAAAAGAGTGGATTTAGGCAACAGCTGCCGGACAAAATGAGTTGGTGTTGATAATGCGGGACCTGAATGCACGTATTAGCATAAGACATAACAGGACAGGAGGGCTGCCTGGGTCCACATCAGTGGAGCAACAGGAGTAAAAAGAGAAGCAATTCTAAACTATCTACCAAATGGAGATTCATGATGGTGACTAACACATGTTCAGCAAGAGAATCACATTGGTGACCAACACAGGTTCAGCAAGACAGGTGAATAACAAAAATTGTTTCAGGTAAAGTTAGTCTCCCCCCTTTTAATGTCCTTTAAAATATTAATGATATAAAGCGAAGTATAAACTTTATAGTCCATCCACAAGTTTAGCCCAGTGTTTTTCAGCCACTTTTTCTCACAAAACCATATTTCACAAATGTGATAAGATGTTTTACACTCTTCATTTGTTCACTAATTTCAGAGTTGTTGGTCTTCTTCCTGTTCATCTCCATCTTCCAACACCAGACTCTGGTTCAAGTCTAAGGTGCTCCTAATTCTTCTAGTCAATCTCTTGTGTTTTTCTTTCTTGCCTCTTAAGCATTTTCCTTTAGCACACTGGAAAAGGTTTCACTGGCAAAGTCTCTATGAACCTTACCATTAGAAAAAATGAGAAGCAGAGTCCCCTTCTGCTTGCTGACTCACTTTTTGTTGAATAAACTATTTCTCCTTAGCCTATTCTATGCATCAAAAATGACTAACTCTCGAGAAAAAAACACTTTGAAGACAGCTGGATACAGTAGCTTGAATCTCACAACCACCTCACAATATTCCCTGTTCGCAACTGACACGATAGGAGGTGCTGCCAGCCATGCCAGAGAGAAGTACTGCAGTGGATGTGTAACATATGCCAAGACAGCTAGCTGGAATTTTGTAAAGAATTAGAAGTCATTTGTATATCAAACTGATTTGTACTGATGCTTATGTTGAAAAATGTATTTGTAAAACTGCTTGTGTTAAAATGTATCAACGGTGTGCCCTGCTGGAAAGAAAAGTATACATGCATAACTGTAACTGAATTAAATGTATATGTTTCAACAGAGAAGACTGGAACAGCATAGGTTAATTACAACCCAGCTGCAGCAAACTTTGAAAAATACATGAAATTAAATTAGGCCATGAAGATCTTATCTCACAGTTTTGAATGAAGTCAGAGATGCAATGTCTGTAAGAAGCCTAGGTTAGTAGCTCTGTAGGAAGAGTACAAGTGTTAAAATGGTCTTATGACTTCCAGGAGCAACAGAAGATCTAAGCAATGCTCTTGTGTGTGTATTATTGACATGTAGGTGCTGAAACCCTGACAGCTTCTAGTGATGGGGATAGTGCGGGAAACAGAGACAGATGACCTGATGCATGTGATAGCATTCTGTAAGCCAGAATTAATATTTAGATATTAGTAGGAGATTGCTCTCAGTATTCTGTATTGGATCTGACAAGGACTGCTCACCCACTTCATCTTGCCTTGCGCTAGTAAGTGACCAGGGATAGTAATTTTCTAAATCAGTTAAGAAAATATAGTGAAAATACTTAAGTATTGTTTTTCTGTTACTGTGTGTATCTTTCCAGCTGTGTTATTTTCAATATTTCCTGTGACATGAAACTCTGGTGTTTACTGTAAATAAATATTTCCTATTTTCATGTTCTTTATTTGTTTTTTATTAAATATATTTAAACTCTTAACTGTGACCGTTTCTTTTTAAAAAATATTTAAGTTCTGAGAGTATTTGCATACATTTAGTGGGTCTATATTAGAACATTGAATATTTAACAGTTTGAATCACTAAAGGTCGAGCTTTAGTGATCGAACTGTTAAAACATCGAATGTTCAGAAAAAAAATAATAAAAACAAAAAAAAAATGGTGTAGGCAGGGGGTAAGCCCCCCTGCACCCCCCACACCCCCGCTACTTAAATATATCAACTCCGAGACCACACTACATTGAAGTACATGGAAATCTCTCCTTACGGAGACTGACGTTTACTTGTTCGATGTTCGGCAGTTTCGCTATTCTCATGTCGACAATGTCAGATTTTACACTGTCAGCTTTCGAGAATCTAATATAGACCCTATTTATTTGGTGATAACTCTGGCCATTCCTGAAAGCCTGGCTGTTTGGTCAACATTACCATTTGTATTAATATTAATTTCACTCAGTATAACTTGGTACCCTTGCAACAGCTTTAGGAAGCTGCCTCTGTAGTGCCTGGTGGCAGTAATAACTACCTTATAGTCTGGGCAAAAGGGGGAATAGCTAGTAAACCTGTGTCAGCCTTTCCCAGGTGTGTGTGTGTGTGTGTGTGTCAGCTACCTACAGCAGGGACACGTAGCACTGGTTTCACAGAGACAGTGCTGGAGGACTTGGCCTGGGCACTTCGCTCAGACTTAACTCTGCAGTTGTACCAGTAAGCAGTCTTATTGGGGAAATGGCGGGAGGCAGCTAGAGAAACTCAGACCCCAGGCTTAGTGTGTTCCCTGTGTGCTCTTAAGTGAAACTGTACTTGATGCAAAGAGGCCTGCATATGGAAATACTGAGTGTATCCATTTGTATTCCAAGTGAACATCCCTCTCCAGTGTCAGTGGTGAGGATTCAGGCTCCTTGATTACTGGCCCAGAGTGGGGACGTCACAGCTGGGATAAATTTGCTTCTCTTCTGCCTAGTGTACAGTGAATAATCATTTTCTGCAAACACTCTGCTGTCTCCAGTTTTTACTGTTTTGCCATTCTGCCACAATTTTGTCAGGATCAACTCTTTCTGCTGGTATGACTGCATCTTTACTAATATAGGTCTTGGCTGTTTTCTCATGGTCAAGTTTGAGGCATGCACTCAATGTGCCCTTTCAATTAACCTCCGCTGTGGAATACCAGTCCACTTGCTTATTTGTGTCTTCATAAAATTAATACAGTCCGTTCCTTCAGTTTGTCTGTACAGCAGAAAATCCTGGGTTTTCTCTGTGTGCGTGCTGTCTAACTCTCCTATTTTTTTTCTTAAAACAGCTGTTCTTGCAAAACCTCATTCGGCCAGCTTTTTCCTTCATGCCAGCCTCTGATTTTGGCAGTTTTATCAGATCATCTGAATGACTAGTTAAAGCTTTTTTTTTTCCCCAGCCTTTTATTGTTTGAATTGAAATATTTATTCAATGTTTCATTTATTTTAATCACCTTTAAGTATATTTGATTTATTTTTTTCCTCTAAATTACTGGAAGCCATCTCTTGAACCAAAGCTGAAGACTGAACTGCTTTTTGGTGAACAGCTGCGGAATCATTCCCAGACAGTGTTTTCACCTTTTCTGGTAAATTTTCTTTCAGGTCTTCCTAATTTTTTTCTTTGCTAGCATCCAGGCAGTGTATTTACTAGCTAGTAACTGAATTGTACCAAAACAAAAACATTTTCAATGGCACTCTTTTTTTTCTCATTTTCTGTTTTTACACTGGGAGAGCTGAAGTTATGCTGTTGATCTGCATGCAGCCATCTTGGAAGTCCTCCTGAAAGCATCACAACAAATTTAAGTGTGCAAGACATTCCTAGCTGCCATGAATGCTTAAGGTTACCATTTTGGTTCAGTGGAAGAGAAGATTAGAAAAAGTGAATAAGAAAATAATGGAAGAAGGAGAACGAGTTTTAGGTATGAGTGTGATAAAAAAAAACAGTTTAGTAACGAAATATGGCTTTTGGTATGGATTGAGTTGAGAAGACTAGGAGATAAACAGTGATGGAGTAGTGATAAGGGGAATCAGATTGGAGTTGGTTTGGGTGTAACATTAGTGTAGACCTAGGGTGGGATTTAGGATATGTGCCCTGTATAGGAGCAGACACATTTGCTTTGGTAGCAAAGCTAAGAGGCTAGGTCTTTTCTGAAACTATTGAGGTCTAGGTTGTAGTGGGGGGGGTGACAGTATGTAGGCATTAGAATGGAAAGGGCATAACTGTTAGAGTGTAGACAGGTTCTGAGTGATACAAGTGATGAGCCAATTTAAGTGAGATGGCATAAGTTGTAAGTATATATTTTTTCATGAGGTTTGGCTGCTACAGGAGCTAAGGAATCAAGGTAGAATAGCTTGAGGACTTTTGTGCCTGGAAGGAGATTGGCTTTAATGGGCATCCAATCAACATTTTTCAAGGTGATATAAAAATGGTCTTTGGGTGGGACGTTAGTGAAGAAACAACAAAGTTTTTTTGAAAGGCACTGATTGCACTTAGAGGATGAAGCAAAAATAGGCAGGCCATATTCTAACTAGGCAAGGAGTACATTTTACCAATAGCACCTCTAGCAGATTAGAGGAATGATGAGATTTTTATAGTCCACAACAGCAGGGAGTTAATTTTGTTTTTGTTTTTATAAGTGGTGATGGAAGTCTAGTGCAACTGGTCCAGTCACTAGACCAGGTATTTGAAGGCGGTTCTAGATGCAATGGTGGAGTTATTCAAGTCTGTAATAGGGAGAGCTTTTGGTCAGTTAGTGCTCCTTTGTGGGGTGTCAAAAAAAACTTTTTTTGGTTTTAGATGGTTTAGCATAAGAATGTGTCAGAGCCAGTTATGAATGAGATGAAAGATGCTCTGGAGTTGCGCTTGGACTGTTGTGTAGATCGCCATGTCATCTGCATAAAGAACAGGGAGTTAGGGGTGGTCTAAAGGCAGGTTGCTGATGAAAAGTAAGAGCATAAAGGGAATAATGGATCCCTGAGGGACTCCTTTGATGAGTTTTGCCATGTCAGAATGGGAATGTTATTTTTTGGTTTTAAAGTGCTTGTTTTATATGAAATTTTGGAACCAGGGTATTTTAAACCACTTTCTTTACTACTACTACTACTACTACCCTTGCCATATTTAAAAATAAGGCTTTGCTTGCTGTTATACAAGATAACACAGATACACAGGTGAACCACTTCACTGCTTACCTTATACTTTCAGTTTCCTTTCTTTTACAGTCAGCATATGTAACTGTTAATGAGGAACTTTCAGAAGATCCTTGGGGATGCCTACAAAAGAAATTTAAACAGCTCACAAAGAATCACTGATTTCAGTGGAGAAAAGGATCGTATCACAATCAACTTCCAAAATGCACTTATCTGATAAGTATGGTGTGATGTAGGATGGATCTGTAAAACATAAGAAAAGTCTCTTGTCATGGTAATTTAAATAAGAAAAGTGCATACTTAAAAAAAGATTTTAACTTTTCTTTAAACAGTGATTTTGTTCTTAATTATATTGAGGTTGCTATACATGTTCTAATCATTTGTTTATCAATGTAATTACCTTAGGAAGTCTGCTCTTATTAGCATTCGGTTTCTCCTTTGCTTTTTCCACTCCACCCTTTTCCTGTGCTATTTCTTGGCTATTAGTCTGTTTGTTAATTTGTTTGTGTGGGGGGATGGGGAAGAGGGCAGTCTCGAGGTCTTACTTCTTGCCAGGGGCTGTACATATAATCAGCTGGACATCATGATGGTTTCTACATTAGCCTGATGTCTTACACTGTTCTACAGTAAATTCTCTGTTAAACGGCACCCATGGGGATTGATAGATGCCAGATACCTGTAGTTACTGGTTGCTTGAGAGCTACTATTAAAACTTGGCCTAATACTGTGCCCTATACTATTTGTTTGGTTTGACTTGTTCTCAGGTTGGGGAGAGAGAGAATTTATTCCCATCTTCCTTTTTAAAACTCTAAAAACGTAAGGTATGTTTCTGTGTGAAGAAAACAGAAAGTGCAACACATGAAAATTGTACTGAATTTCTTTGTTTTTTTTGCTGGTTGCTTGAGTGCTGGCTGCCAGAGTTCTGGTTAACTGAGAGTTTACTGTACATGCTGCAGCTGCTAGCTCTCTTCTTAGGAGTCTTGTTCTGAAGTCTGGACAGGTAGTGTGCTTATTTAAACCTTCCTTTGCATCACACAAGACTAAATATTTAGTATTTGACTTTTGGTGTGACAGCATACTAAGCAGCAGTTTCAGCACTGAGCAGTGTGACTGAGATATGATTCAAGTGTAAAGGTGTAGAGAGCTCTCCGATCTTGTAGCCCAGGCAGGTATGACCCTAGCCCTGAGTAGCATTCTGCCATCGCCCCGAATGATACCGCAGTACAAGGACAAAATGATTGACTTCAACAATTGGCTAAGCTTCTGGTGTCATTCTAAGGGGATCCAGTATCTGTCTGTTTGGGATAACATGGTCGACAGACCATGATGCTTTGCCACAGATGGCCTGCACCTGTCACCCCAAGATTCCGGATACTGGCTAAGGCTCTTGCTGCCCCATAGTGCCTTTTTTAGGCAAGGTTCAAATAACAAATTCACCACCGTAACAGGAACAGGCAAGCAAAAACTGAGGGTAATGCCACTCAATGCTAGAAGTCTAAATCTCAAAATGCACTCACTCAAGGCACACCTTAAAATGGAGAACATTGACATCTGTGCAGTTACTGAGACCTGGTTCAAGGCTCCAGAGAGCACCCCTGCACTACCAGGCTATAACTCATACCACACTTTTCGGCCATGTAACCTGGACCGAAACACCAAAGGTGGATGTGTGTCCATATTCATTAAGGATATCCACACCTCCAGGCTAGTTACTCAGCATAATGCATCTGAGGTTATCGAAGTGCAACTAACTCTGGGCAAAACTGCAATCCAAATTATAGCTTGCTACAGATCCCCCACCATGCCCCAGGATTCCCACTCCACTTTTCTTGATATACTGGAAAATATTAGGGTTCAGCCAAACACTCTAATAATGGGCGACTTCAACTACCCCACCATTAACTGGGAAAACTACTCGTGCACCAACTCCTTAGGTCAACGCTTTCTGGAATTCATAAACTCCAATGCCCTGGATCAAATTATCCACACCCCCACCAGGGGCAACAATATCCTAGACCTAGTCATTACCAACATGAGTGACCGGTGTTCCACACCTGAAGTCAACTCCTCGTTGGTCCAATCCATCCATAAGCAAATCACCCTTGATATCCACATCCCGCCCCCACCCCCCATTAAGGAAACCATGGTAAAAAATTTCTCCAAAGCCAACTTCATGCTTCTTAAGACAGAAGTGGTGAACTTTATGACACCCATGCAGATGGATAATACAGTTACAACTGCTGAATCCTACACAAATGCACTCTATAAACACTTACACAAGTGCATGGATCGTGCTATCCCAAACACAACCAAGACGCTATCCTCCAAAAAAAGGAAGCCAATCTGGTGGTCCCCTGCCATAAACAAACTGTACAACAGAAGGAAGAAACTGTCGCAATAGAGAGTAAAATCCCATGAGTGGAGGAGCTCCCTGGTCAGCCTCAGTAAGAGGCTGAGATCCCTTATAAGATCCTCCAAAGCTAGCTATGAAAACAAAATCGCCACTAATTCTAAGGGCAACCACAAAGCATTCTATAGCTATGTCAAGAATCTCGATGGCAACACCCAGATCTGCTCTGAGTTACAGCACAAAGGCACGAAAATTACAGAACCAACTGATATTGCCAACATCCTGGCAGATAGGTTCAGTGCTAACTTTACCCCCCCTCACCCCCTAAAGGGCCCATATCTATACAGGAAGAATGCGGAGTCCCTGTAATCACAACTACGCAGGTAAAAACTGCATTCTCCAAAGCCAAAAAACACAGCATCCATGAGACCGGACAACATCCCAGGCTGCGTTTTACACGATCAGAACGAACTGGCTCCCCACTTAAGCACCATGTTCAATAATAGCCTCACATCAGGCTTTGTGCCCACGGAATGGCACACAGCAACAGTTATCCCACTACACAAGGTGGGAGCCACCACTAATCCCGGGAACTATCGACCTATTAGCCTGACAAGCCTGGTCTGCAAGGCCATGGAACGTATCATCAAGGAACTCATAAACAAAGACATTGGTAACCTCCAAACTCTGGATCCCACCCAGTTCGGGTTTGTGAAAGGCAAATTATGCCTCCTGAACCTGATCAACTTCTTTGAGGCAGTCACCAAAACCGTAGATGAGGGTAAGGTGGTTCACACAGCCTATCTTGACCTCACCACGGTTTTCAACACCATCCCCCATTCTGGAATTATAGCTAAACTCACTAAACTAGGTATAAATCCCTACGTCACAAGATAGGTTGCCAACTGGCTCACTGACAAAACCCACACTGTAAAAGTTGCAGACTCCAAATCTGACCTCAAAGCAGTGACAAGTGGAGTACCACAGGGTTCCGTCCTGGGACCTCTCCTGTTTGGTATCTACTTCTCTGAAGTACAGGCTAACACAGAAGGCCTCTGGCTAACGAAGTTCGCAGATGACTGCAAACTAGGAGCCATTGTGAAGTCCCCAAATGATGTGGACATCCTACAGAAGGGCCTCACTGAGACAGATGCCTGGTGTCAGAGCCATGGCCTCAAGCTCAGTGCCAAAAAATGCAGTGTCATCCCCTTTGGTAAAAACTTTGTACCCATGAACTACCACATAAGCAGAAATCTACTTAACACCGAATGTGTGATAAGAGACCTTGGGACCCAGGTGGACAGTAGTTTCTCCTTTGATAGTCACATCGCCACAGTAGTCAGGAAGTCCTTCTACGTGGCACACCTCATCATAAAAGGGTTCTCATCCAGGAAGAAAGAGGTCATTGTTTCCCTCTACTTGACACTCATTTGACCCATTATACAGTACAACACCCCTTTTGGAATGTACCTCACAAGACATCTGCAGCAGCTGGAAAGGCCACAGAAGTACTTCACAAAGAGGATTACTGGCCTCAAACAAATGCCCTACACTGACCGCCTCAAAAAACTCCACAGCTTTACTACGTAGCATATCGCCTACTCCGAGGTGATCTCTGCCTAACATATAAAGCTATGTCAAACCCAGAGCTGTTGGACATGCTACACCTAAAGAAAAAATCCCAATCCCTCCAAGCTACATGCTCTAGGGACCTAAAACTTGTCACCACAATAAACAAGACATGCTGGAGGGATAGATTCCTGTCCCAGAGACTTCCCATACTCTGGAACAGGCTACCCATCTATGTCAAGCAAAGTTCTTCATTAGCACTCTTCAAGAAAAATCTTGATGAGTGAATGGGAAATAGGAAATATACCCCGGGGATCACTTCTGTGTCTCTGCTCGACAGTGGCACAGGAAAATAACTTTCTTGGGTGGCGTAAGCCAGGGAACCTTGTTGGCTAGGCTTACGTAGGCCCTTGGGCCGATAGCCTAGTACCTACCTATGAACCTATGAATAACAAAAAAATTAAACTTAGAAATTGCAGATGATCAAAGGAGTGCGACTTAAGAAAAAAAATCAATGAGGTAAAAAAAGTACAGTTTTGTACCTACCATAAATGTAGATGTTAGAGTGTATACCCTGCTGCAGTCATCACACTAGGGTTATCCTGCCGTCAGGCGGTCCCGCAGTCGACCCGAATTCCAAAGTCTTGGTCCGGCGTCAGTTGCTGTCGCTTCTTCCCTGACGTCAGTGTGCCAGGGGTATGTAAGAAGCATCCAACGCCATTTTCTTCAGTTTTTCTTGCCCCAGATGTCAGGTGCCCCCCCAAAAGGTGGTCAGTCGATAGTACCAAAACTAAAAGAGTAGCACAAGCAAAACATCCCTCCAGCTATAAGCAAATACACCACAAAGGTTGTATCAGATTTTGAGGTATTGAAAGGTTTTAGTTAGGTCAGAGAGGAGATGGAGGCAGGGTAACCTGGACTGCAGCAGGGTATACACTCGAACATCTACATTTATGGTAGGTACAAAACTGTACTATGTTCATCGTGTTACCCTGCTGCAGTCATCACACTTGGGTAGAATCCCAAAGCTAAGGATGGGAGGTGGAGTCAAACAGGGTTAGAGGAGGCTAGAAGGCCCTGCAAAACTGCAGTGGCGAAGCCAGCTGTAGTCTTAGAGTAAAGTGGTAAGTGATGGTGTTTGGTGAAGGTGTGTACTGAACTCCAAGTTGCAGCTTCCAGAATATCCTTGGTAGGCACCCCCCTGAGGAAGGCTGTAGATGTAGCTGCTGCCCTGGTGGAGTGGGGCCTAATGCTAGCAGGAACTGGTTTTCCATGGTGGGTGTAGCAAAAATGTATGCAATGTCCTATCCATTTGGAAATGGTCTGTTTTGAGATAGCCTTCCTTGTGATGCTGTAGCATAGGATACAAAAAGCTGGTCAGATTTTCTGAAAACCTTAGTTTTATCCAAGTAGTAACGTAGCTGCTTGTGAATGTCCAAGGAATGCAGGAGTCTTTCTCCTTTGTTCTGCGGATTTGGAAAGAAGGTGGGTAAATGGATGGTTTGATTTAGAGCCACACTGGATACCACCTTAGGCATAAAGGAGGGGTTAGTTAGTAGAGAAACTCTGTCTTGATGAAAAAAGAGGAAAGGATCTATCGCCATTAGAGCCTGAAGCTCTGAGACTCTTTTGGCTGAAGTAATTGCTAGCAGCAGGGCAGTCTTCCATGATACAAACTTTAAGTCAGCTGAGAAAGCTGGCTCAAAAGGAGGTAGCGTAAGTTTTTCTAGAACAAAATTGAGGTCCCAAGTTGGTGTTGGTGCTCTCCTGGGAGGCCTAATGTTTTTGGCCCCTCTGAGAAACTACCTTAGAAGTGGATGTGAAAATAAGGGAGGATCCGTGTTGTAGTGAGCTGAAATAGCTGAGACGTGTATTTTAATAGATGAAAAAGCAAGTTCTTTGTGTAACATCTCAGTTAAATATTGTAGAATCTGAGGTATGTCCGGCAGAAGGGTATTTTGGCCTTTAGCTTGGTTCTAGGCGCAAAACCTTTTCCATTTGTCTGAGTAGGCTTTCCTGGTGCTGGGCCTCCTGGCCTCCAGAATAACATCCATAACAGCTTGTGAAAGAGGAGCTGGCTGGTTGCCTAGGAGATTTGCCATGCAGCAAAATTTAAGGTTTTAAGCTGGCTGTGTAGAATCTGACTGTCTTGCTGTGTGAGCAGATGAGAAATTTGTGGTAAAATCCATAGTGGACTCCGGGCCATATTCCTTAATAGTGGGTACCAGTGCTGGCGTGGCCAGTCTGGGGCAATGAGTATCATTCGGGGTCTCTCCATCCTGACTTTCAGCAGCACCTTTGTGAGAAGGGGCAATGGAGGGAAGGCATATACTGACAGCATTTTCCAAATGAATGAGAGTGCGTCCACTTTCCAAGCTTGATGGTGAAATGTCCTTGTGTAAAATTTTGTTAGCTGATAATTTTGAGGGCTGGCAAACAGGTCTATGTCTGGGTGTCCCCATTTTTGAGTTATCATTGCAAATACTTGTGGATCCTGTTTCCACTCGTGGGGATCCATGATGTTTCTGCTTAGGTCGTCTGCCAATGTGTTCTTTTTTCCTGGCAGGAACTGAGCTTGTAATTGAACTTGGTAAGCCAGTGCTGTGTTCCACAAGGTCATTGCTTGCCTGCATAGAGGGTAGGAGTGTATACCCCCTTGTTTGTTTATGTACCACATTACTGTAGAATTGTCTGTCCTTATTATAAGCTGTCCTGGATGTAAGAGGTCCTTGAAGGCTGTCAGGGCATTCTGTACAGATAGCATTTCTTTTTGACTGATGTGCAGATTCCTTTGATCTGCAGTCCATATGCCTTGAACGCACCATCCTGCCATGTGTGCCCCCCAAGCATTGTCCGATGCATCTGTTGTCATAGTTTGCCTGGCTGGGGGTAAGGTGAAAGGCTGACCCTTGTTGAGGTGACATGCCTGTGACCACCATAGAAACTCCTGTTGAAGGCAGGGAATGGGAGGTATTGTTTCCAAGCTGTGGCTGTGTTGAGTCCATACGCTTTTTAGGTACCATTGTAATTTCCTCATATGCAGTTTTGCAAATGGTATTAGTAGTATGCAAGATGCCATGAAACCCAAGGCCTGCAGATTTTTTCTTGCAGGGAGTTGGGTCTTTGCTGCCATTGTTTTGAAGTATTGAGTTAGTTGTAGTTGTTTGTCTGGCGTCAGGTAAGCCACCTGGGCCGTTGTATTCAAGCTGGCACCCAGGAATGTCATATTTTGTGAGGTCACTAGTTTTGATGTCTTTTCGTTTACTGTGTACCCTAGGCAACTTAGAAGGTGTTTTACAAAAGCCATATGATGTAAGAGAGTGTCCTTGCTTTCTGCTTGGATGAGGCAGTCGTCCAGGTATGGGTATATTTGAATTCCTCTTTGTCTGCAGTATGCAATTACTGGTGCCAGGCATTTTGTGAAGACCCTGGGCGCAGTAGATAAGCCAAAGGGCAGTGCAGAGAATTGGTAATGGGTTGAACCTGCAATGAAGCGGAGGTATCTTCTGCAATTTTGTCTGATAGGGACATGCAGGTATGCCTCCTTGAGGTCCAACGTTACTAGCCAAGCTTTCTTGCCCAACATGGGAAGAAGCTGCTGTAGTGTTAGCATCTTGAATTTGGGTACTTGCAAGAAGGTGTTTAGAATTGAAAGGTCCAGAATGGGTCTCCAAGTATTGTCCTTTCTGGGGACTAGAAAGAGCCTTGAGTAAAATCCTTGGCCTTGCTCCTGTGTAGGTACCAGTTGAATGGCTCTCATGTCCATGAGAGCTGTAATTTGTTTTTGTGCCTCTGCCCATTGATTTTGTGGCAGGTTGGGAATGCCTTTTACCCTTGGCAAGGTGTGGAAATGGAATCTGTATCCTTGTGAGATAATGTCTAGGACCCATTTGTCCTTTGTGACGATGCGCCAGTTGTCTGCAAAAAGTGCTAATTTTCCTCCCAAGGGAGCTGCCAAGAGAGTTTTGCTTGGCAGTTTGAGGTTTAAGTCATTGTGTTTGCCTTCTAGTAGTTTGGGACCCGTCTTCTCCTCCCTTCTGTGTTGCAGTGCCCCATTGGAGAGGTTTGTAAGGGATTTGTGCTTGTCCTCTGCCCCTTGGGCGCCTGTATTTACCCCTTTGTGGTCTGTCAGAAGCTGGAAAGGACCAATTTTTTGTTGGCCAATTTCTGCTGAAGCGTGGGGGCTGTACCTGTAAGAAATCTTTGACCGTCTGCATAGATTTTGCCTTATCCTCCATTTTCTTTAAAAACCTCTTCTGCTTTAACCCCAAATAAGACATCCTGCTCTAAGGGTGCATCTAGCAACTTTGCTTTAACATGATCAGGCAGAGTTTGTTCCTTTAACCAAGCATGCCTACGTATAACAGACCCAGTAACAGCTGCTCTACAGGAAGCTTCCAAGGAATCAAATCCACATTGTAAAGTATGTTTGCCCACCTGTTCAGCTGCATGCAACAAATCCTGCATTTCCTTGAATTCAGACTGTTGAGGGTGCATGCTCATCTTTTGTTTTATTTGAGACATTAGGAATTGCTGGTATTTAAGCATGTGAAATTGACAATTTAGTGCTCTCATAGCCAGAGTAGCTGAGGTGTAAACCTTCTTCCCCCACCTATCTAGTGCTCTGGAGTCCCTTTCAGAGGGTACAGGATTTTTGGCTATAGAAGCCTTAGCCCCTTTGGGATCCTGGGAGATTGTCTCTGGATCAGCAACAGGGCTTTTGTAAAGGAATTTGTGTGAGTCAGGCACTCTATAGTATCTATCTGGTTTGGCTGGAGCAGGAGGCAGAGAATCTGGATTTAGACTAGATTCTAAATAAACATCATTCACCATGTCTGAAACTGGGGGGATAGCAAGTGGTCTGTGCTGGGGGAGTAAAAGAAACTCTGAGCCTTTTCTTTGAGTCGGAGTAGTCCTGACCTTCCCAGTGGAAATGTTCCCTCATGGTATGTAAGGTTTCCCCAAAGGAATAGTCTTCAGGGGGAGAAGCTGAGGGAATGGAATCTTCAGCATCAGAATCTTCATAAGGGGGAAAGGAGTAATCCTGTTCCTCAGAGGAGCCTGAGGAAATAGACACTTGATCAGAGGAGGCATAATCCTCCTCTTGTCTAAGCCTTTTGTCGGGGGGGAGGGGGAGGGCTGGGAACCCCTGATTAAAGAAATCAAATCTTCAGCCATTTTAAGCATCTGTTTCTTAGGCATGGGGCCTTGAACTGGAGACTGAAGTGCAGTCTTTTTTGGTTTTAGAGGAGTCTTAAGCTTAGCATAAGATTTTATGGTGAGAGTAGTCTGTCTGAAGACACCTTCTGTAACCGAAGGTGTTTCTACAGCACCGGCTTCTCCTTCTACAATGTCGTCGGTAGGGCCTAAAGAAAATGGCTGCGTAGGCCTAGAACACTCTGCTAGAGAATCCAAAGCGGTCTGGGGTTCCGATTCTGCGGTAGCCAGGGGCTGCGTAGGCGCCTCAATGAAAACCGGAGGGCCGGCCCAGCCGAGGCCTCAGAGTCTGGCTTGGATCTAGGCTGCCTGTCTTTATCTTTGCGTTTTTTATGCACGCCGGTAGTCGGTTGCTCCGACGGCATAGTGTAATTAAATTTCCTACCGAAGTAGTGTTGTGCGAAATCAAAGCGTCGCTTTATAGTTCACTTATTGAACCTAGCACAAAACCAACAACCAGTGACGTCGTGGTCTGGGCCTAGGCAAGGTATACAATAAGAATGAAAGTCCTTATGAGGTATTTGCTTCCCACAAGAAATGCAATTGTTAACTTTTTCTGACATCGGACTGAGGCAAGAAAAGGTTCCCCAATGGGGTACTTAGCTTTGAAGACTTCGGACTGAAACTCTATTAGAAAATCTCAGGTGTCGGCCGACCGGCACTTGCGAACTGCTTCTGCTTCGGGCACCGCACGGCAAGAAAGACTGGAGAAAATGGCGTTGGATGCCTCTTATATACCCCTGGCGCACTGAAGTCAGGGAAGAAGCGACAGCAACCGACGCCGGACCAAGACTTTGGAATTCGGGCCGACTGCGGGACCGCCTGACAGCAGGATAACCCTAGTGTGATGACTGCAGCAGGGTAACACAATGAACATCTGAAGTTACCATGCAAACAGCAAGTGAATAGTGGGGAACCAAAGGCCTGTTAGCATTGCTTCATTTCTTTAATCTCATTCCAAATTGCCAGAAAACCCTAGTATACAATCTAGCAAACCAAGAAAGGAAAATCAAAAGCACAGCATGGTTTAAATGAACATTCCACCATTCTTCAAATCTAGATAGTGGAAAATGAGAAATTGAAAGGAACACTGGATTGCACTGAAGTGAAATGCATAGATATGGAGGACAGAGCCAGAAAAAAAAACATTAAAATATCAGGAATTCCAGAAAAGCATAAGGGATCAAACTGTCAGAAAGCAATGGTAGCCTTGTTGGCACAATGGACTGATATGCCAACAGAAGATATAAAGACTGAATGTGTACAGTGAATAGCATTATGACTGCTAAGGGAAGCAACAAGTTTTCAAACTTTTTCAATTAAGGGAAAGAATGCCAAGACTGCTGTGGGTGCCAAGAAAGAGGCTATAAGTAAATGGATGCTGTAAATCAAGACATCTCATAGGAGAAGGAAAAGGAGTGCCTTTTTATCAGCAATTAGTCTACGCAAAGAGAAGGAGCTGAGGTGGAAAATGCTGCACCCAGTGACACTAAGAATCTTCTTACAAGGAACAGCAATACCATTTAGTGATCCCAAGGAAGCTGCTCATTTGCAGAAATTAGTAAATCTACTAAAGGAAGTACCAGGAAAGGAAGCCTATATACAAACATGAGAGTACAGAGAGAAGAGAACACGAAGCAAGGACAAGGTCTTGAGAGAGGGTACCTTCCACTATTCTATAAACAGGGGGAAGAGTGGAAATATTCAGGGAGGCATGGAAAAAAGCACTGAAGAGATCATGAGAGATGAAACAGGAGTTGAAGATGCTTGAAATGAGCTTGGGGAGTGCAGAAAGATGGATTACTATGGACAACAGCTAAACAAAGATGGAGGAGGGATAAAGGAAAAATATGACAACATTTTAACTTGTACTTTTGTCATCTTGTTGCAAGACTACTATACGATGCTGCAGCGGTTGGGAGGACAGACACTGATTGGTGCCTAGACAAAGCACCAGGTATGCTGATATGCTAAAGTAGGTATCCATGATAAAATCCCACTGTTGTAATCCTCTTAACAAAAGACAGTGATGTGAAAGATACACAAGTGAAAAAAAGCGAAATGCTAATTCTTGAACTTGGATGGAGTAATCCTTGTGCTCCAGGTTAGAAAATTAGCAGCATTTTTATGTGAATTTATCATTAGCTGCAGCATTGTGAAATGGGATATGAATGCTGCAGACATTGCTGCTATTTACTGGAAGCTGAGCCCGAAGCTTCTTTACCAAATCAGATCATATGGGGAAACAACACGTGCGGTGTGCCTAAATGTTAGTTTAAGTAATACCTGATAAAGAGGTATCAGATTTCATCACTCTACAAAACATAATTTTTAAATACTGTTTAGTAATATCTAGAAAGTTATTAACTGTGTAAATAAGGACAAAACGATCAATGTACAACTGGTCTGAGCTATGATCATTGCCCTGTTAAAGACAATCAGGTTAATTTGATAAGAGTTATGAGTAAGTCATATAAGCTCTGTACCAAAGTCGAATTCATGAATGCAAAGTCAAATTCATTAATGCACTTGCTGGTTTAGGGGTTGTACCATTACAGCCTTTAAATGTGTTGAAGTTCAGAAAATAAGGGTAAGAAGAAGGTGATTTCTTCCCTGTGATGCAGCATGGGTAGTGAGGGAAAACTTAAGGATGGGGGAAGAGAGTTATCACACTTGTATTTGGACAGAGTAAACTTTATGTGCAAGGTTATATTATTAGTATGTATATTTGAAAGTGAATTAACAAAATACTATTGGTTAGGGTGAGGTCAGCCTGGGTAAGCAAGCAAGAGGTTTGGATGCTTTACTGGCAGCTGACCCTAAAGCTCATCCCCCAAATCAGGGCATACTGGTACACAACAGTCATATTGTGACCTTCTATGAGTTAAAAATAACTGGATTTAAGTAGTGTAAGAATATTTTATTCCTATAATACCCATTAAACTGTTATATAAAACAAAGCATATTCAAGGCTTAAAAACATGTAGATAATTGTGGGTAAAATTATAAAATGTTGCAGTGCAACTGCATTTTGACATGTTTTGCCTTATTTTGGTAGCGACGACCAGTCTGTTTTTACATGTTCCAAAGCAGCATTTGCAATTACGTAATCGTCTTTTTTCACAACGTGCTACAGTTCAGAGATTACAAAGTAGGTGATGTATTTTTGAATATGCGTCTGGAAAACTGGGAGGAGACATAGTAAGTGAGAAATAATGATCAATACAGGATGCATATATGTTTATTTTGTTGTTTGCCCCCTGACAATAAAGCTAAAGGAGTAAAGAATTGGGGGGGGGGGCTTTTCTAAAATGAAAGTAGAAGGGAGGCATGATAAAGGCTGTTGTGAAGGAGAGGAACAGGATAAAGGAAGGTGGCATACTGAAGGGTCACAGAGAAAAAAAGTATACAGATAAATTTGTTCTAGCCATGCAAAAGATTCAGCTAATGAAAGAGGAGCATTTAAAGCTTAAAGGGGTGGATAAAATGCAGAGGCCCAAGATGGGCAGTTACAGATGAGGAAATCCCCCTTTGAGAGGGAAGTGAAGATGGAAAATAAAAAAGAAGGTAAGTGGAAATTAAAGGATTTATAGAAGGTGATATCCTCCCCTGACCCCCCCCCCCCCACACACACACACACACACCTAAGTTCAGTGCTGGTACCAAGAGATATCTTAAGCAAGGTGGCAGGAAGGAGTAAGGGTGTTATCTACATATATGATTGGCTTGTGATTATTAGTAAGGAGAAGGTCCAGTACAGAGAAAGTTGACAACAGAGAGTAAATTTATTAAGAGTTATTTAAAAATGGTGAGGAGAGATACATGGAAGCTATGGATGAAACAGAGAAGGGAAGAGTGTATAAACTTTCACATAGGCATAATTGTTGCTCCAGAAGGATGCTATCAGAGGTGAATACATAACAGATTATATCACATCGTGCCATGATAGAAATGCAACCGAGTGTTGAAATGGAAGAATTAGAGAATACCTACGTATTCTAGAAAGGGAAGAAGACAGGAATGGGTAACAGCTATAGGAATTTTTTTTTTTTTTGGTGGGGGGGGGGGGATGAGAAAGGCAAATTACAATAAACTGAGAAAATACAGGAACACTTTGAAAAAGACAGCTAGAAAATTTATGTTACAGGAATTAATTGAGGTAAAGAAAAGAGGGAAAAATGAAAGCAAGAGAAATAAAACAAACTGGAAAGAGAGATATTCAAAATGTATGGAGTAAAGGAAACTAAGATTAAACAAAATTGGAGATACTGGTAGGAGTTACAGTATTATCAGGAACTGTATACAGAACATACAAAAATACGGAAAACACTCCTGACATCTAGGAACAAACAAACTTGCTCTTCCTGTTCTAACTTGCAGTTTTGGGGTGACTGACTTGCCCCAAAAGGTATTGGAACAGTTGGAAAAGAAAACAAGAAACTGCTGCATGCTTATCAAATGATATATTAAAAAAAAAAATCAGCGTATACCAAGATTATTCGTCATTCTGATGCAGATATGGGCCACCTCGAAACTGATTACATGTACAGATCTGCAATTGTAGGACTGCATACCTACCTGCTGACCTCACCAGATCGAAACATACTGAAAGTTTTAAAACATGAAGAGAACAAGTCTAAGACGACTTTCCTGCTTAGTTTAGCAGAAGCATATTGGTGTCAAGCGGGAATGGAAATCAAACCAGAAATAGAGAAAAACCAAGCAGCAATGCATGCCAAAAAATGAAAGACTATAAGAAGGATCAAATGAGAAGGCAAGAAATGTGGAATAGGCATAAATATAGTTGCAAGTACAGAAACATCCTGGAACAGTCACATATTGATGAGGATCTGATGCAGGAATGGTTACGGAGCGATAAATTTAAACCAAAAGATGAAAGGTAACATTCTCGGCCTAGGATAGTAGCCTATGTACATGTTGGTTTACAAAGTCCATTGAACATGTGGGAGAAAGACAAATGTGGGTTCTATAAAACAGAACTGGGAACAGTTGCACATCTTGTTGCTGGGTGTGATACATTAATGGCAGAAGGTTTATATACTGAAAGGCATAAAATAATGTGGCAAGACTGCTGCAGTTGGGATTATGCAAACATTACAATACTGAATTAGCTGAGAAGCACTGGAAACATTAGCCACAAAGCATTACAGAGAAAGATGAAGTTTATATAACTTGGGATCACCCATTACACCAAAAGTTCAAAACATAGATGTAAGAAAACCAGATACAGTAGTCCATGAAAAGAAAACAAATGCAGCATTGATTACTGAAACTGCTACACCCAGCAAATACAGTGTTTTACGTACAGTTATAAAATGCCAGGATTTGCAGGCAGAAACAAGGGAAATGTGGAAGAATACCAAGACAGTTCCAGTAGTATCAGGAGCAATGGGTCTCAAAGAATGTACAGTTGTATTTAAATACATTGCCAATACATGTAACTCCATATGAAATGCAAGGTGAGTCAATTCTGGGCACACTGCGGGTACAAAAGGAAAGAAAAAAGTACACAGATGAATTTGCGGGTGCTGAGAAGAATACTTTTGGCAAACAAAGATTGAACCAGTACTAATTTCACAAACTTTAATCACACTTTGACTTAGGAATGGGGTCCACTCCAGTCACGGTATTAGCAACCCAAAAGACTTGGAGAAATTAAACAGAGAGGAAGGATATAAAGGAGAAAATGGGAGGACAGGGACTGGTGGATGAAAAATCCTGCAATTAAGAACATCGGAAGGAGGAAAGGACCTGTTTATTTTAACTGGCAACTAGCTAAGAGGTTCTTCCGAAGTTATAGCTAACAAGTGAGATAAAATGAAGGTAGAGTTTAAAATAGGTAGAAAAAAAAAGAGAGTGATATGGTAAGTAGTAACAGGAATTACTTAGAGGGCTGACAAAGGTTAAAGTATTGAAGAACAAGGGGCATCTCACAGAACAAGAAAGGGTACACCTATAGACAGCTAAACAGAAAAATAAGAGAGTTTCTGGATAATATGTATGATATTATACAAAGATTTCTGTTAAGCAACTGTTTTTGATAACTCCAGAGTACAAAAACTTTTGGTTCAACGACTTAGGAAAATGAAAGTAGAATGGGTTGTTGCCAAAATTACGGAGCTTATAAACAAGAGAAAATAACCAGAGATCCTGTAGAGTATTAGAGGTATTTCAAAAAAATTATGTAAACTTGTATAAAGCAGATAAATGTGGAAATCAAGAAAGAGCAAAAATGGAAATATTTTTGTAAGACTTAAGTACGCCAGGTTAGAGGAAGATGAGGCCAAATAATTAACACTTAAGATAAAAGGACATGAGATGAAAACTTTGATTTATAATCAATCTGCAGGAAAGTCTCTATAAATAGACAGTATTCTTCTGGAAATTTGAAAGCTACGATGGAAGAAAGTTATAAGGATATGGAAGTTTTGTTTAACAGTATTTTAAAAGCAGGGGAAGCACCAACATTCCAGACGAAAGCTGTAATGGCTGTAATATCTAAAGACATCAAAGACCCATCAGGCCCCGCTTCTTATAGGCCCATTTCAATTTTAAGCCACAATTATAAAGTGTTTATGTCTATAATAGCTAAAAGAATGGTAAATGTGTTTCCAAAATTGATAGATATGGATCAATGCAGTCTTGTGGAGGAGTGACAGACATTTGACAACA
The DNA here is from genome assembly GCF_019279795.1 of Protopterus annectens. Lineage (NCBI taxonomy): Eukaryota > Metazoa > Chordata > Ceratodontiformes > Protopteridae > Protopterus > Protopterus annectens. Next base: position 378,062,863 of record NC_056741.1, read on the forward strand.
TTAATAGAACAATGACGACCTAGAGGGGTCTTGCTACTGAGACTTTACGAGTAGGGCCCTGGAAGCATTTGCATGCTCTGATACAATAACAAGGGAAATTAGGAGGCTGTATTAAGGGTCAGAGGCAAGAATTAAAATGGGAGGGTTCCTCTCTGACAAGTTGTGTCAGAACATAGAAACCAGGTAGGGGTGTCCTACTCCCCCTTTGTTATTTGCTTTACACTTAGAGCAACTGGCAGATAAAATAAGGGACTCAGAAATTCAAAGATATAATTGACATAGTAATCAAGAAAAGTTGGCTTTAATTGAAGGCAATATTATTTGTACATGATAAAACCAGAAAAGGACATCTCAATGTTGTGGAACATTTTCAGACAGTTGCAAGTCTTTTTGGGATATAAAAGTAATGACGATAAACAAAGGCTACAGCTGTCAACTATGTACCCAAACATGAATTGGTTCAGGAACATCCATATTTATGGGATCAAAATAAACTAAAGTATTTAGGTGACTGGATTAAAATGATTCTGTTCTGGCAGCTAAGGATGTGTGTGTGAGGTGACTAATAAAAGATAACACAAAAACTGAGAAACTGGAAGCTCTTGTTTATGGTCGAGGACAGAAAGACATAGCCAGTGAAAATGTTTTTAGTCCCTTTAGTTTTATACACATCAGGCATATTTTTATCAACTACAGGGAAAGTTGCAGGCAATAATTAATACAGCTGAGGGAGTTTATCTGGGAGGAGAAGATGGCAAGAATCAAGTGGGATAAGTTGATCCTTCCAGTAGAACAAGGTGGTTTAGGATTACCTGATTTGAAAGGATATTTTATGGCTACGCAGTTAAGGTTCATATACATAACACAAGCAGAAAGCTGTGATTCAAGTTGGAAAGGGATGACGAAGAAGAAACGGGGGGGGGGGGATTCAAGAATTAAGTAGAGAGAAGGATTTTGGATGTAAATCCTTGTAATTCAAATTGGAAAGGGATGATGAAGAAACGGGGGTGGAGGAAATTCAAGAAATAAGGAGACAGTGGGATTTTGGATGTACATCCTTAAGGAGAACAGCAGCCATGCAACAAACCGAATAGAGAGATGAAAAGTCAGCATGCAAAGGAGAGTAGTAGTGCTGAAACTGAATTCATCCTCAAGTCTTGGTGAGTGCCTTCACCAGGTGGACCCTGTTTTTTACAAAATCTCACCAAGGTGACACTGATACATAGACTGTTATTTATATAGTATATATCATGGACAGAAGTAGGTCAAAAATTAAAAGAGATAGCTGGGTGCACAAGATCCAGGATAAAAAAGTGCCCAATCCTGGTAGGTGCACCGGTGCCAGGACTGGAAAAAATGACAGTGTAGAATCCTCAAAATACAGAAACATTCCTACAATGAGGCCAGGCCAGGCCCAGGGAGAAGATGCCCCCCCTGTTGTAGAAGGAAGCAGCGTTCCACAAAAATCACAAAAACTGATAGGCCACAGAAGTGCCATAAAACAACAGAGTGGACTATTGAGGATAAGAAAGAAATTACGTATTGTTACTATTACACAAAAAGCCCATAATTTCCTGACCCAAGATAAACAAAACAATTAAGAAAGAAATTAGAGGGAAAAAATACTTCCACAAGAAAAACTGTTAGAAGCTTCAAATGAAAATTTGTGTTCATTAATACAACAGATTTGTGAAAAACAGTATATAGATTAAGGAACATTGATCTGTTTGGAAAAAGAAGCATCTAAGGAAGTATGAAAATATAAACAACAAAACCAAGAGATATTTGAAAATATAAAAAAGAAATATGGACATGGGAAAGAGATTTGATATGGTGCAATATTTATGCACAGGAGAAAGCCAAATTAATCAATATAAAGAAGGCAGCCCCAAAGATATTTGAAGGGAAATACAAGCAAAGGCATCTGGATATGGAACATTTCACAATAAAAAAATATCACAAAGATGGAACACAGAAAAGAAGATTAGTAAAGCAGAAGTTAAAAAATAGAAGTTGAAGTTATGGAGTGCCTGCGAAGTGAAGGATTTGGTGCAGAAGGTCTAAAACAGATTACATCACAGCATGATGGAGTGAGTCCCCAAAGTAAGGAGAAGCAGGAAGATCAGGAAACATCTTAAGAAGAAATATAGACATGGAAAAGAAAAAGAAATCTAATATGTTGTAATATTTATGCAAAGGATAAAGCAAAACTAACCAATATAAAAAGAGCACCACCAAAGATATTTGATGAGAAATACAGGCAAAGGAATTCGGACATGGAAAACTTTACAATACAAAAAATAAGACAAAGAGGAAAAGTAGAAAAGGAGATTAGTAATGGAGAAGTTATAAAGAAATAGAAATTGAGATTATGGAGTACCTGCAAAGTGAAGGATTCAGTGTAGAAAATCTAATTCAGAAAGCACCACAACGGGAAAGAGCAATGAATATCCAAATTAAGGGGAAACCAGTAGAACAGGAAGCAATTGGTCAGGCGCCATATGAAGATAATTTTGAGCCCTCCAGAGGAAACCAGTATAAAAGTTCACTTGAAATTAGACAGCAAGGGAAGGAACAGAAAACTGTGGAAACTCTAATGCAGTCAATGTTGAGGAGTGATAGGCCAGTCAGTTCCCATATGACAGAGCAACGGATGGCACAGGATGAAACTGAAGAGAATGTGCCAGAGAAAGATTTATTTTTTTTTATTTTTTATTTTTGTTTAACATTTGTTGACCGGGAAAGTCCGACTAGGTTCCACAGATCCTGTTTTCAGCGGAGGCCCGGGGAGAAATGCTCCAGACGCATGTCTTTAGAATGTGGGAGGAAACCGGAGTACCCGGAGGAAACCCACGCAAACGCAGGGAGAACATGCAAACTCCACACAGAAGGCACCTCGGCCGAGAATCGAACCAGAGAACCTCTTGCTGTGAGGCGACAGCATTAACCGCTGCACCACTGCGCCGCCTGGATGCTATAAAACCTTCTATAGAATGCCCGCAGAAAATGGAAAACAAGGGATGTGCCCTCAGTTTGGAAGAAAATGAGCTAAAAGAAGAGTTGCTTGATTTAATAGACAGATATTTATTTTGTTTTACATTTTACATTTTATTTATTTGTTGACTGGGCTAGTCTAACTGGATATATGTCCATTTTCAGTAGAGGCCCGATGAGAAAAGCTCCGAGACAAAAATTTTATACATACATAGAGTCCATAAAAACAGAGGTAAAACACAAACAAATTACATAAGTATAGCAACTGCTTAGCAAAATCTTTTAAAAATCAGTTTTAGGTTACACATAGAACACAGATTGTTATATTACAGTTGTATTAAGAAAAGAAAATAACAAAAAAACATTTACTGTACATGAATTTCCTCAGGACCGCAAGGCAGTCAAAAAGCAGTCAGACAAATAAAATTTCTGATTCAAGGACAATGTGGAGCACAGAGAAACTATCATAAAAAAGTTTTTAGTTGAGAAGTAATTGGACAAATAGGAGAATTAGTATCAGTCAGGATTAGAGCAGGGGCAGAGCCACTGGTTTTTAATGAGGACTTTCAATTGTTTCTTGAAAAGGTTGGTGGAAGTCAGGGATGTTATTTCTCTTGAAAGTTTGGTCCAAGTATTGCCAACAGCATTTGAGAACAGGCAGTCACCAGATTTATTGTTGGATTTCATGGTGGCTACTTGTAGCTTTTTTGCATATCTTAGGGTTGGTAAATTTTTATAGGAGTTAAAGAGGTTACAGAGTATGGGAGTATTTGTAGGATGATGTACGATCTTGTGGATAAAAATGAGTTGCTGGAAAAGTATTTGGTTGTGAACTTCCAGTCATCCTAGACGTCTAAGATTATGGCAATGGTGGGTACGAAAGGGGGCACCCGTGGCAAATTTGGCTATGTTGTTGTAGGAGATTGCTAGTTTATTCAGGTTGCTTTTCGATAAGTTAGTATAGATAGGGGAGGCGTAGAGAAGGGTTGAAATGAGGTGGGTCTGAGTAATGGAAATCTTAGTTGAGGCTGTGAGAAAGGGCTTAATTTTATAAAGGAATCAAAGTTTTCTATTAACTGATTTAATAGTTGCATTTATGTGTGTGTTAAGGTTGAGATTGTTGTCAATAGTTACACCCAGGAGTTTGGTGGCGATGTCGGGAGCAGTTTCTGTGCCATTATTTGATGTAATTATGAGATTTATAGGGGGGGTTCTGTGTAGGAGTAAAAAGTAATTATTTAGTTTTTTTTTTTTTTTTTTTTTTTTTTGGGGGGGGGGGTTAAGGAGGAGACATCTTTGATGGAACCAGTTTTCTACTTGGGCAAAGACTGTTTGTGTATTGGATTGTAGTTCTGCTGGGGAAGATGCGGCACATATCAGAGTTGAATCATCGGCATATTGTATGCACGTAGCTTGGGGAAGGGAAGTTTTCAGATCATTAATAAAAATAGTAAATTAATAGATATATCAAGAACAATGAAAGAAATAGACTGTAGAAGGTTAAAATAATCCAAAAAGTCAGAAGTCTCATAAAACAAATGAACACAGTAATTAGGACTGTTCATAGAGATTCATGCGATATAACAGAAGTAAAATTAATAACTGATAAAGTTCTACCACAAGAATACAGGGTAGTGGGGGAAAGGAAGAGGAGAAATTGAATACCATCATGGAAATATCAAACAGAGAAAGCTATAAGGCAGTTAAGTCATGAAGCGTCACTGTTAGAGGACTGTAGAAGAGGGAACAGATCAACAAAAATACTAAGAAAGATAGATATGATAAAAGCAATGGTCAGTGTTAAACTAGACCAGGATCTATCATACACTATCACAAATAACAAACTAAAATTTTTAGCACAGGCAGAAAAACTTAGAAGATATGAAGATAAATATAAAGGAAAAGTACAAAATAAGCAATTTATTGATGACCTAAAAAAGTTTTATAAAGAATTGGGAACAAGGTAAAAGGAACTGAAAGACCGCCAAAAAAAGGAGAAATAGATACATATAAAGATCCTGTGGAACATAAAAATGCTAAATGGATAGAAGTCAAAGAAAAAAATAAGTTTAAATGGACAGGATAGGAATGGGATGAAGTAACAGCCAAAGAGATTGAAATAAAGTTAAGAAAAGCCTCTAATTGGAAAACCCCAGGCCTAGATGCATTACCTAACTTTTGGCTAAAAGTATTAACATCTTTGCACAAAGATTTAGCCATGAGTAAAAACTATTTATATGCGCACCCCGAACAGACACCAACCTGGCTAACAACAGGAAAAACAATGCTCCTACTTAAGAGTGAACCTGCAAGATACCCTAAAACTTAAAGACCAATGACTTGCTTTCCGATGACGTATAAACTATACATGGGAATTGATGCCAACAGAGTTTACAGTCATTTAGAAGAAAACTCAATTATGGCAGTAGAACAAAAGGGCAAGAAAAAAAAGCCATATGGAAAACAGGATCTTTTTTTGTTAAATAAAGTCATAGTGGAGAACTGTAAAAAGAGGAAGAATGTAAGTATGGCTTGGATTGACAACAAAAAAGCATTTGATAGTATCCCACATTCATGGATAGAAGTGTGCTTAAAAATGTATAAGATACATCCTACACTGATCAATTACATTACAGTGACCATGAAACAGTGGCAGACTAATCTGCAATTAAGCCAAGATAAAAGACAAATTATCATTCCAGTGATAAAAATTCAAAGGGGGATATTCCAGCTTGACTGTCACCGCTGCTATTCTGCCTCATCCTTAATCCATTAAGCTGTCTATTTAACAGCTTAAACCATGGCTATAACTTGGCTCCTGGAAAACAACAAAGTGTAAAGACTTTTCATCTTCTTTTTCTCAATGATTTAAAACTGTTTAGCTCATCAGACGAGGAACTGAAAACACAACTGCAAGTTGTCAAAACTTTTTCAGATGATATAAGAATGTCATTTGATCTTGATAAATGTGCAAAAGCAACCTTTAAAGCAGAAAAACTGCAACACCAGGAAAACATCAGTTTGGGACAAGAACGTAATATAAAAGAACTTGAGCAAGAAGGGCTGTATAAATATTTGGGAACTGATAAAGGATCGACAATAAAACATGAACAAATGTGTATAAAACTTAGGAATATTTTAGAAGACTTAAATTATTTATTTATTTTTATTTTATTTTACATTTATTAACCAGGAAAATCCAGCTGGACTGGGTCCATTTTCAGTGGAGGCCCGGGGAGAAAAGCTCTGCAAATATAAGAACAATAACAAATTACAAAAAGTAAATGAAAACAAGTCACATTTTCAAACTAGAATACAACAGTTGAGATGATTAATAATAACTTACTTCGAGAGGACAAGTCAAAGAGTTTACATAATAGGCTAAATCATAGATAGCTGAAATGGTTATGATACTAAAATACTTGACATAGTAGATAAGGTGTAAATGAATCAAGGCCTATGTTGTGAGTTGGTTCAGTTGTGGTTGGAGAAGTCTAGTGACAGGAGAAAGAGTTAAGTTATACATGGGCAGATCCAAGTTTCCAGAAGATGTGATTTAAGTAGTTTTTTGAATTGTATAACATTTGTGATAGAGGTAATGGGGGGGAAGGTTGTTCCAGGCCTTATTTATGATATGAGAGTAGAGAGATTTTCTTGCAGTGTTATTAGCCCTTGTGGTACAGAGAAGAGATTTAGTGGTAGAGCGGAGGGGGCGAGTGGTAGAGTAGTGGGTGAGCAGTTGTTGTAGGGCAGGTGTTTTTTCAGGGTTGATCAGGATTTAAATGTATTTATTTATTTATTTATTTATCATTTGTTGACCGGGAAAGTCCGACTAGGTTCCACGGAGCCTGTTTTCAGCAGAGGCCCGGGGAGAAATGCTCCAGATGCATGTCTTTGGAATGTGGGAGGAAACCGAAGTACCCGGAGGAAACCCACGCGAACACGGGGAGAACATGCAAACTCCACACAGAAGGCACCCCAGATGAGAATTGAACCAGAGAACCTCTTGCTGTGAGGTGACAATGTTAACCACTGCGCCGCCCTGAATGCAGTAGTTAGCTGTTGGTAGGTGAGTAAATGGGGTAATTCAAGCCATTTAAGATGTCTTAGTACTTGGCAGTGATGGGTTCTGAATGTAGAGTTATTTGCAAATTTTGCAATTTTGTTGTAGCATGATTCAATTTTATCAAGATTGTTTTTTTCTATTGTGGGTTAATATTGGGCCTGCGTATGTAAGTGTAGACAGAAGGTGAGTTTGGCTTAAGGTGATTTTTGCTTTATCAGTGAGAAATTTATTATGCCTATAAAGGGTCCCCATTTTTGTGAACCTTTTGGAGAGTTTGGGCTATGTGACCATCAAAGTAGAGATTTATGTCTATTTCTATCCCGAGGAGTTTGGTATGGGTTGAAGAAGTGATTAGAGTGACATTTTTGGATGAGATAGAAAAGGTTACGGGAGTGGATTTGGATTTATTTGGAGTGAATAACAGTAATTTAGTCTTGTTGGGGTTAAGGACGAGTTGGATACCAGTGATCCAATTTTCAACAGCAGAGAAGGATGCTTGGGTCAGTTGCTGTAGGGTAGAGAGAGATGGGGCTGTGCAGAGCAGTGTCGAGTCATCAGCGTACTGTACAAGAATGGCTTGTTGTGTGGCAGTGTGCAGGTTATTTGTGAAGATAGAGAAGAGAAGTGGACCCAGTATTGAGCCTTGAGGTACGCCTATGGAATTGGGAAGTAAAGAAGATAGTACATCTCACAATTGGAAAGACAGCTGTCTATCACAGAGGTAACTGTTAAAACCAGGATATGACAGGGGTAGCAAAGGGTAGTAAATTAATCCTGAAAACAGTACTAACATCTAGGAACAAAATCCAAGCTATAAACCAATTTGCTCTTCCTGTCCTAACTTATAGTTTGGAGTGAGTGAGTGACTGACTGACCCAAAAACGTGTTGGATACAGTATATAGGAAAAGAAGAATGCTTCATGCTCACCAAATAATTTATAAAAAATCAGTGCATACCAAGATTATATAGTCCCCGTTCTGAAGGAGGGATGAGCTTCCTTGAAATTCATTACATGTATAGATCTGCAATTGTGGCACTCCACACATACCTGCTAACCTCACAAGACCCAAGCATAGTGAAAGTTTTGAAACATGAGGAGAATAAATCTAAGGTGACTTCTCTGCTTAATCTAGCAGAAGCATATTGGTGTCAAGCAGGAATGGAAATCAAACCAGAAGTAGATAAAAATCAGGCAGCAACTGAATGTGCTAAACAAAAAAAATAAATAAATAAGGTGAAGTAACAGACGAGAAGGTAAGAAATGTGGAAAATGCATAAATATGGTTGCAAGTGTAGCAAACTTCTGGAAGAACCTGATGTTGATCAAGAACGAAGGCATGAATGGTTAAGGAGAGGAGGATTCAAACCAGGAGATGAAAGGTTAATATTGCTGGCACAAGATAGTGGGCTACGTACATGTTGGTTTACAAAGACCATTGAACATGTGGGAGAAACAGACAAATGTTGATTTTGCAAAACAGAACTGGAAACAGTTGCACATCTCATTGCTGATTGCGACATACTAATGGTTCATAGGTTGATACTAGGCTATCTGCCCTAGAGCATTCATAAGCCTAGCCAGAGTGTGTTTGGCTTTCGCCACCCTTTTAGATTAGTTGACTGTGCCTCTGTATAGGAGGTCACAGAAGATAGCCCTTTTAAGGTTAGTTTACTCTGCCTCTGTCTAGTAGGGACACAGAAGAGATCCCAGGGGTAAACCTACGATCTCCCATCCACTCGTCAAGATTTCTCTTGAAGAGGGTCATTGAGGGGCTCTGCCTAACATAGATTGGGATTTTGTTCCAGAGTGAGGGGAGTCTCTGGGATATGAATCTGCCCTTCCAGCATGTCCTATTTATTTCTGTGCTGAGGTTTAAGTCCCTGGAGCGTGTAGCTCTAAGGGATTTGGATTTCCTGAGGTGGAGCATGTCCATTAATTCTGGGTTGGACATGGCTTTATACGTCAGGCACAGATCGCCTCTGAGTAGGCAATAAGCAACTGAGTAGAGCTGGAGTTTCTTTAGCCTAACTGCGTAGGGCATCTGTTTGAGTCCCTTGATCCTCTTGGTGAGGTACTTTTGGGATCTTTCCAGTTGCTGCAAGTGTCAGGTAAGGTACATCCCAAATGGGGCATTGTATTCAATTATGGGCCTGATGAGTGATGAGTAGAGGGGCACAGTGACCTCTCTTGATCTAGATGTGAACCCTTTCGTGATAAGGTGGGCCATACAGAAGGTCTTTCTAACCACTTTGGCAGTGTGATTGTCAAAGGAGAGATTGCTATCTACTTGGGTCCCCAAATCCCTAATTACTTCTTCCGTACTTAATGGATTACCACCTATGTGGTAATTTGTGGGCACTTTGTTTTTCCCAAAGGGGATGACTATGCACTTTTTGGCATTTAGCTTTAGGCCATGGCTCTGGCACTAGTTATCAGTCTCTGTGAGACCCTTTTGGAGGATGCTTGTGTCAGTCGGCGAGTCGATTATGGCACCCAGTTTGCAGTCAACTGCGAACTTGGTCAGCCACAGTCCTCCCGTGTTAGCCTGTACCTCAGAGAAATTATACTGAACAAGAGATGTCCCAGGACTGAGCCTTGTGGGACGCCACTTGTAACTGGTTTAGAGTCTGACATGGCACCTGCAATTCTGACCATGTGGGTTCTATCCCTAAGCCAGTTTGCAACCCATCTTGTGACATAGGGGTTGATATTTAAGCTGGTGAGCTTATTTATGATGCCCAAGTGGGGTATTGTGTCGAAGGCTTTTGCGATGTCCAGGTAGGCTGTGTGGACTACCTTCCCTTCATCTATGGCCTTGGTGACTGTTTCAAGGAAGTCGACCAGGTTCAAGAGGCAAGATCTGCCCTTAACAAAGCCGAATTGGGTAAGATCCAGTGTTTGGAGGCCCTCAATGTCTTTGTTTATGAGTTCCATGATGATACGCTCCATAGCTTTGCAGACCAGGCTAGTCAGGCTTATAGGGTGATAGTTTCTGGGGTCCGTTGTGGCACCACCTTTGTGCAGTGGGACCACTGTTGCTGTATGCCATTCCTTGGGTACATATCCTGTAGTAAGGCTGAGATTGAACAGTGACTTTATGTGAGGGTTCAGTTCTTCTTGGAGCTCGTGTAAGATGCAGCCCGGGACACCGTCCGGTCCCACTGATGCTGTGTTTTTTGCTTTGGAGAGGGCAGCTCTCACCTGTGCATCTGTGATGTCAGGGAGGCTACACTCTGTTGGGATAGACATTTGCTTTTTTGGGGGGTAAGGGGGGGGAGATGTTTGCACTGAACCTGTCTTCCAGGATGTTGGCAATGTCTGTGGGTTCAGTGTATTTTTTGTCATTTTGCACTAACTCAGAGCATATCTGGGAGCTGCCACCCAGATTCCTGACATAACTAAAGAAGGCCTTGTGATTATCTTTAGCGTCTTGTGCAATTTTTCTTTCGAAGCTGGCCTTAGATGATTTTATGAGGGATCGTAGTTTCTTGCTAGTACTGATCAGAGATGCCTTCCATTTTTGTGATTTTGCTCTATCATGTAGTAGCTTCCTCCTTCTGTTGTATAGCTTATTTATGGCTGGGGTCCACCAGACAGGTCTCCTGCCTTTGGAGGAGTGAGTTGGTTTTATTTGGGATAGCACGATCCATGCATTCCTGTAGGTGTCCATAGAATGCATTTGTAAAGGATTCTGCGGTTTGGGCCGTATTTTCCACTGGCCCGGGGGCTTTGAAGGATTCCACCTTGGTTTTGAGAAGTGTGAAGTTTGCTTTTGAGAAGTTCTTCACCGTGGTTACCTTGGCTGGGGGTGGGGACGGGATATGGATGTCCAGTGAGATTAATTTATGGTCAGATCTTACCAATGAGGGGTATACCTCTGGTATGGAACATAGAGTCCCCATGTTGGTGATGATCAGGTCCAATATGTTTTCCCCTCTTGTGGGAGTGGTGACCAGTTGTTCCATAGCATTTGAGTTTATACATTTTAGGAACCATTGGGCGAGGGTGTTGGGGCTTGAGTAGTGCTCCCAGTCTATGTTTGGGTAGTTGAAGTCACCCAATATAATGGTGTTTGGAGAGACCTTCATATTCTCCAGTGTTCTCAAGAAAGCCGAGTGGGGTTCCTGAGTTTGGGAGGGTGGTCTGTAGCAGGCTACAAACTGAAAGGCAGTTTTGCCCACTGTTAGTTGCACATGGATGGTCTCCAATGCTTCGTGCAGTGCCACTAACCTGGAGGTGTGGGTATCTTTGATGAATATGGATACTCCCCCTCCTTTTGTGGCTCGGTCTGAGTTTTGGGGCCGAAAAGCATGGTATGAGGTATAACCTGGTAGTGCTGGGGTGCTCTCGGGAGCCTTGAACCAGGTTTCTCTTACTGCAAAGATATCAATATTCTCCATACTGAGGAGAGCCTTGAGTGCGTGCATCTTGAGGTTTAGACTTCTGGCGTTGAGCAGCATTACCCTTAGTTTCTTTTTCCGAGAGTTGTCTATGGAGGTGGGTTTGTCTTTTGAGCCTTGCCTAAAAAAGGCACTATGGGGGTGGCAAGAGCCTTAGCCAGTATTCGAAAGCCCAGGGGTGACAAGTGCAAGCCGTCCCTAGCGAAGCAACGTGGCTTGTCGAGCATGTCATCCCAGGCTGACAGACACTGGATCCCCTTTGAATGACACCAATACTTCAGCCAATTGTTAAAATTGATCATTTTGTCTTTATACTGTGGCATCATTCTTGGTGAGTGTAAGATGCTACTCAAGGTCAGGGTCATACTGGCCTGGGCTACATGATCAGAGAGCTCCTCTATGTCTCTTTTCATGTAGTCCAGGGAGGTACATCTCAGGTCATTCACACCAGCATGGACAATGACAGAGTCATATTTGTACTTGCTTTGGAGTGACCTGAGTGCTTGTGTTATGTAGCGGATCCTGGCACCCGACAGGCAGCTTACAGTGACCTTCTCCTTGTTCAGCCTGGTGAGTGGGACGTCAGTGTGTCTAACAACAGAGTCACCTATTACAAGTGTATTAGGTGTGTTGTTTAGCCTTAAGGGCTGTGACTGTGTGGCACACTGACTTTGTGAACTATGTGATACGTGGGTATTGTTGTGGGGTAGTGGTTGCTTGGATGTCTGCTTTGGAGGTCTCTGTTGCTTGGGCAAATTTTTATTTAGAGCCTCCAAGTATGTTTTTGTGTGTTTATGTATTTGGTTTGCTGTTGTGATAGGTCTATGTAAGACTGGATTTGTGGTGTTTGTGGTTGCCTTTTCCTCCTGACTGACTGCGCCAGTACTGGGTTGAGAGAGCTTAGCCTCCAGTTTGGCTATATAGTTGCATCTCTCACATATATTTGAGTTTGTTGGGAGGAGGAGAGGGTGGTCTGTGTACATAAGGCAGATGTAACATTGCCTCAAGATTCCCAGATTCACCAGCTGGACTGGAGAGTAAACCTGAAACTGACTTTTGGACATGCCAGAATAGTATAAGGAACTACTTTCTGACTGATCAAAAAGGACCAATAGGGAGCCAAGTACTTAAAGGGAGTATAAGAGGGTGTAGTGCTTTAGTTTATTAGTGCTTACTTATAAGATTACTTATACGAGCAACTGCATGGCTTTAGAAAGAAAATAGAGTGCTTACTTTGAGATTTAGAACAGTTCTAAGGGAAAAGTGAAGAGCATACTTTGTGGAGCCGGGAATAGTTTAAAGCCGTTTAAGTGGCGCTGCCCAATGCTGCGCTATGCACAATCTCGTGCAAAACCGCACAAATGCAGGTTTTAAAGCAGGGAAACTGCTAAAGAAGGACTGTATACCGAAAGGTATAATAATGTGGCAATACTGTTGCACTGGGGATTGTGCAAACATTATGGTACTGAAGTGGCTGAAAAACACTGGAATCATGAGCCACAAAGAATCATAGAAAATGATGAAGTTTACATCACATGGGATAATACTGGTTATAGTAATCCAAGAAAAGCAGACAAAAGTAGCATTGATCATTGAAATCACCACACCCAGTGACTACAGTGTCCTGCGTAGAGAGAGAGAGAGAGAGAGAGAGACACAGTTATAAAAGATCAGGATTTGCAAGCAGAAATGAGAGCAATGTGGAAGAAAGATACTCAGATAGTTCCAATAGTAGTAGGAGCAACGGGTCTTATAAAAAAGAGTTTACAATCATATTTAGATATGCTACCAATACCTGCACATCCATACGAATTGTAGAAGGAGTCATTACTGGACACACTGCGAGTGCTGCAAAGAGCACCTTTGGCTGGATCAAAGAGTGAAACATTACTAATTTCATGAACTGTAATGTACTTTGACTTAGGAATAGGGTCCATTCCCATCATGGTATTAGAAACCCAAAAGATTTGGAAAAATTAAAAAGGGAAAAACAATAATATATTCATAAGGTAGCCGAAAGTGTTCTAAGAACAAAGCCAACAAGAGAATAGGGAAAGGAGATGATGATAAAGAGTACTACAATTAGGGGTACACAGAATAGAAAAGAGGGAGCTAAAATGTACTGGAGAAAACTGGCAAAGGAACCAATGTATTGGGGGAAAATAACTAGAGAGATAGAGAGAGAGAGTGAAAGGTAGTAGAATGAGAAGAGGACAGGAAGACTTTGACTGCAGCCTACAGACTACCTTCCCTATCAGTGACTGATGAAATATAAGCGAAGAGATAGGGATAGGGGAAACCTAAATGAAAGACTTGCTCTGGTCGAGTTTTTAGTTGACTCATAGAACATAAGCCGCTGTTAAAAAAGGATAATTAGTACAGCATATGAAATATTGCACAATAAATATAAGAACCAATCAGAAGAGGTTAAAAAAGACTGGCAATAGAGAGACTGTATAAGCAATTCACAAGGACACAATGGAAGGGCAAATATGACTCCCCAAGTATGCAACACAGTCTAGAATATTTAGGATTTTTGCTTGGAAGTGTTTGCATAGGTATTTTATACCCCAAGCAGACTCCAAATAATTTTTCCTCAGGTAAATACCAAATGTTGGCAGTGTAATATGAAAGAAAGCTGTCTATACAGGGATCTACTTCAGAAGCACAAAGTTTCAAAACTTCCAACTTCAAATGGCCGAGACCATACGATCGAAGTTTTGAAACTTCAAAAACCTATTAATTTTTTTTTTTTTACATTTTTATGGGGGGGGGGGGGCAAGCCTCCCTGCACCTCCTACACCCTTTGCTAAATAAATATACCAACTCTGAGATCACACTACAGTGAGGAAAATGGTAACTATCTCGTTCCACTCTGTATGGCGATCTCTATTCACAACATTCAGTCTTATGGTCTTGACCTTTTGAAGTTCAAAGTTTTGTAACTTTGAGCTTCTGAAAGGGATTCCTTATATATTTACACACACACACACACACACACACACACACACACACACACACACACACACACGTATGGATCTACTTCACATGACTGAAAACTCAAAATACTGAATTTCATTTGACTGAGATCACAATCCCTAATTTTCAAAATACTGAAAACTCATTTGACTAAGTCTCATTATAGTGAAAGCTTACACTGCTGAATTTCAAAATACTGAATCTTAAGCCATAGACATGCACACTTACAACACCAACAACTAACAATTTCCAAAACTTAAAAACTACTTACTTACCCCTCTTAACAGAAACCAGACGATATAAAACCAAAGTTCGCCACCACCCCCCCCCCCCCAACTATATATACTAACTCGAGGATCACACTACAGTGGGGAAAAGGGTATATACCTTTTACTTACCTTACAGTACTGTAAACACTGCCACTACAGCCAGAAGCGCACAAAACATCGGCCATATTACTTTAGATACTTCCCATAAAAATATAAAGAGACATACCCGCATTTAGAAACACTACAAACACTACTTTCTATGTTACTATTGGTCTTCTGGCAGTCGGCACTTTAAGTTACAGTAATGTTTCTTTATCACAAGCAAGTCACAGGTGAAAGGAAACACACCACAGCTATGGCTTAAAATTCAGTATTTTGAAATTCAGCACTGTACGCTTTTAGTATAATGAGACTCAGTCAAATGAGTTTTCAGTATTTTGAAAATAAGGTACTGTTGTCTCAGTCAAATGAAATAGTATTTTGAGTTTTCAGTCATGTGAAGTAGACCCATATATTCTATATTTTAGTACCTGCGCTTAACAGATTTGCATGCAATGTTAATATTTCTCTTTTCTTAATACAGATATTTCAAAAATACTAAACAATCACAGATTTCTTTTAATTTTGCCAACTATAAATTAAATATTAATAACTAATTTATTTACATTATATTTAAATAAGAACTACTCAATAGACCCAAACAAACTTGATGGTCTAAAATTAAAATCTTCAGTAGAATATTTAGGAGTATTTTTTCTAAACTCTAACAACTACCTTAACATCTGTAAACCACAGTTAATATTTTTCTAGATTTACAACGGTGGCAATTGAACTTCTATTTCCTCTTATCCAAAACACCAATCAAAATTATCATTTTCCCCAGACTTTTGTTTTATTTTACATCTGCTATATACAATTTCCCTCTAAAATTATTTCATAATATTATATCAAATGTATCAAAGTTAATTTGATTTCCTAAGTCAACTGGTTTTTATATAGTAAATTAATCTGTCCAAACTAACAGGGGAAGGGTTACGGCTACAATTGTTATGTTTGTGTTTTAATTATAAGGTTGGCAAGAACCTTGGAAGCTGTACATTTAAATCTTAACAGTAATACCTGGAATCCAGCCTGGGTCCATATTTGGTATAGATATATTAAGTCTCATATAACTGTACTCCTAGAGCCATTCCATTTCTTAAACCAAAAAATTTTAAGTCTTAAGACTGACAACATATTAAAACACATAGGGCATTTTCAAAAGTTACCAAATTTTAAACTTAGAATAGCTTTTGTTTTTTCAACTATATATAATAATCCCAACATCAAAGTAATTGAAATGATTGCTCTCTCATCCTTTCCATTAATAAAAAAATCATACTGTCTTAAGACTTTACTGGAAAAGACAATCTTACCCCATTGAAACTCTTAACGATCTAGCTGTACCTAAAAAGGGCATTTATCAATGATAACATTAATATAAATCATTAAATCTCATTTTGAGTATAGAGACAAAACAATTTACCTTTATCAAATACTTATATCTGCTTTTCTAGCACAAGAAATCTTTAACTTAAAAGTTATACATTAAAATAAAATTCCAAGAAACAGTTATACTTGCAAAATCCTGTAGTAATTATGATCCTGCTCTAACTTCTACTGAAGTTTTACAGCATATGATAACTTTAAACATAAAACGCATTCTTAAAAAAACCATTATAATCAGTTCATGATACTAAACTATGATTATATTACACAGGTAAAAATAGTTGCATTTCAGGGTTCCTTATTTAACATGTGCTCATGTGATGAACCTAGTGCTGACCGATTTCACATATTACGGAATCTACTGCCAATCATTAGCGGACCGGAGTTCCGCTGTGGCGACCCCTAACTGGAAAAAAGCCGAAAGACACAACAACGGAACTGCAAATGCACTTAAAAAAAAAAAAAAAAAACTATGGTCAATGTTACAATTACATCTAGATAAAATATTACCAAAGTTAAAAACTATTTCTTGGCAATCTGCACTGATATATAACATAAAAATATTAATATAATACAATTGAAAGCTGTCGTACTTTCTATGGCTAAATTTTATATTACAAAAATGTTATCAAATAAAAATTAGGGTGAATGTCAAAGTAATGACCACCCATTATAAAGGTATCAAAAGTACAGTTGCGTACACTTACCATAAATGTAGATGTTCGAGTGTATTCACTGTTGCAATCATCACACTTGGGTTATCTGCCTGCAGGTAGCCCTCAGTCAGCCCAAATACCAGAGACTTAGTATTTCTGCGTCGGTTGCTGTCGCTTCAGGACTGATGTCAGGACGTCAGGGGTATAAAAACAGGCAGCCAATGCCATTACATCAGTTTTTCTTGCCCCAAATGTCAAGAGCCCCCAAATAGGGAGCTAAGTTATGGTGAAAAAACACCACCAGTAAAAAGTAAATACCAATAGCCCTGTAAGGGGTGAGTAAGAGAAACAGAGAAAAAGAGTGAGAGAGAGAGGGGGAGGGAGACAAGGGGGCTGGAGGGTGGGAAACCAGGACTGCAACAGTGAATACACTCGGACATCTACATTTATGGTAAGTGTACACAACTGTACTATGTTCTTCGTGTTTCACTGTTGCAGTCATCACACTTGGGTTGATTCCCAAAGCTGAAGAATGTGTGGAGGCAATCAGGAAGAGTTGGGACTGGCTAGTATGCCCTGTAGGACTGCTGTTGCAAAACCCACCCTGGATTTGGGAAAAATAGGCAGGTGGTAAAGCTTGGAGAAGGTGTGAACAGAACTCCAAGTAGCAGCTTCCATAATGTCCCTGGTAGGGACTCCCCTGAGGAATGTGTAGAGGTTGAAGTTGCCCTAGTGGAATGCGTTCTGACCTCCTGAGGAGGTGGTTTGCAATGGTGTTTGTAACAGAAATGGATACAGTGTGCTATCCATTTGGAGATGGTTTGTTTTGATATGGCCTTGACCTTTGCCCCTAGTGCAAAGCTGACTAGTAACTGGTCAGATTTCCTTAAGGGCTTAGTCCTATCAAGGAAGGACCTAGCTGTCTGTGCATGTCTAAAGAGTGCAGGGGCCTTTCCCCCTTGTTTTGAAGATTAGGAAAAAAGGTGGGCAATTGGATAGATTGGTTGAGAGCCACACTGGATACCACTTTAGGCATAAAAGTAGGGTTAGCCCTGAGGGAGACCCTGTCAGAATGAAAAATAATAAAGGGTTCCACAGCCATAAGTGTTGTAGCTCAGACACTCTTCTAGCTGAAGTGATGGCCAGAAGAAGAGCTGTTTTCCAAGAGAGGAATTTTAACTCTGCGGACGCTGCAGGCTCAAAGGGGGGGCAGCATGAGCTTTTCCAGCACAAAGTTAAGGTCCCAAGCAGGGGTGGGGGCTCTTCTTGGTGGCCTTAAGTTCTTAGCCCCTCTCAGGAACGGCTTGATGAGAGGGTGGGAGAAGAGAGGTGGCTCAGTGCTGTAATGAGCAGAGATGGCAGAGGCATGTATCTTAATGGAAGAGAAGGATAGGCCTCTGTGTATTAGGTCTGCTAGGTAATCCAGGATGAGAGGTAGGGAGAGCTGTGCTGTGTCCGCTCCTTTAGAGTGAATCCAGGAACAATACCTTTTCCACTTAGCATAGGATTTCCTTGTACTGGGTCTTCTGGCTTCACAAATGACGTCCAGCACCTGCTTGCTTAGGCTGGCCACTGGAGAAGAATTCAAGGAATAAGCCAGGCTGGAAGGTTCAGGGTTTGAGTTGCGGATGCAAAATCTGTTCCTCCTGCTGAGTGAAGAGTGTTGGGATCTGGGGTAGGTGCCAAGGTGGCACTGGTGACAGACTGCGCAGTAGTGGGTACCAGTGTTGGCGTGGCCAGCCTGGGGCAATAACGATTGCCCTTGGTCTTTCCTGTCTTATCTTGAGTAGTACTCTTGTAAGAAGAGGCAGAGGGGAAATGTATAGATTGAGAGGTTTACCCACTGGAAGGACAGGGCATCCACTTTTCAGGCTTTGCTGTGAGGTACCCTGGTGTAGAATTTGCTGAGCTGGTGATTGTAGGGTGAGGCAAATAGGCCCACCATTGGTATACCCCATTTTAGAAGGCTGAAGGTGTTGAGGAATAACTGCCACTCGTGTGGGTCTAGGAGATTTCTGCTTAAGTTGTCTGCCAAAGAGTTTTGTTTGCCTGGCAGGAATTGAGCTTGCAGGTGAATATGCATAGCTAAGGCCGTGTTCCATGGGGACATGGCTAACCGGCATAGTGGGTAAAGAGTGGGTTCCCCCCGCTTGCTGATGTACCACATCACTGTGGTGTTGTCGTTTTTTATTAGAAAGGGTCCTGGTGAGAGTAGGGATCTGAAAGCTGTCAGAGCATGCTGAACAGCTAGCATCTCTTTTTGGTTGATGTGCAGATGAATTTGATTTGGGCTCCAGTGGCCCTGAATGCATCTGCCAGCCAGATGTGCCCCCTAGGCATAGTCTGATACGTCTGTGGTTAGGGTCTGGGAGGCGTGAGGTTGTGTAAAAGGAAGTCCCTTGTTGTGGTTGCATGCTGCTGCCCACCAAAGAAACTCTGTCCTGAGACAAGGTATGATAGTTTCCAGGTCCTGAGAATGTTGGCACCAAAGACTTTTTAAGTACCACTGAAGTTTCCTCATATGCAGTCTGGCATATGGAATTAGTAGAATGCAGGAGACCATGAACCCTGTCCTTGCGGACAGCTGGGTTCTGGTGGCCATTTGAGTGAAGCAGTCTGTCAGATAGGCCTGGAGTAAGGAATGCCATCTGAGATGCTGTGTCCAAGCTTGCTCTCAGGAATACAATCTTTTAAGTGGGGACTAGTTTTGATTTCTTTTCGTTGATAGTGTACCCCAGGGAGGTTAGAAGGTCCTTTACAAATGTCAGGTGTTACAGCAGCTTTTCCTGACTGTCTGCCTGAATCAGGCAGTCATCCAAGTAAGGTTATATTTGAATCTTTCTCTGTCTGCAATAGGCAATGGCTGGAGCCAGGCATTATGTGAATACTCTGGGAGCAGTGGATAAGGGAAGTGCAGAGAACTGATATTACGTAGATCCTGCCCTGAAACATAGATATTTCCTGCATGAGTCCCTGATAGGGATGTGTAGATGGGCTTCCTTTAGGTCGAGGGTGGCTAACCAGGCATCTTTGGACAGCGTAGGTAGAAGCTGCTGTAGGGTGAGCATTTTGAATTTTGGTACCACCAAGAAGGTATTTAGAATGGATAGATCTAAGATTGGGCAACAGGTGTCCTCTTTTCTGGGTACCAGGAAACGTCTGGAATAAAAACCTTTGCCTATCTGTTCTGCAGGAACAGGCTGAATTGCCCTTATGAAGAGCAGGGATTGAACTTGGTTTTGAGCTTCTGCCCACCGGTTTGTAGGAAGGTCTGGGAACCCTTCTGGACTTGGCAGCGTGTGGAAATAAAATTTGTACTCGTGGGATACGATGTTGAGGACCCATCGGTCACTGGTGATGGAGGTCCAGTTTTTTGCATGATGGGCAAGTTTGCCTCCCAGGGGCACGAGCAATTGGGCAGAGGTGAGGAGTGGAGTTGAGAAGTCATTGTGAATTCTTTCTGTAAGGGTGTGGCTTAGCACTCCCTGCTATAGAAGTGGAGGTACTCAATTGCTTAGACCTCTGCATACCCTGAGACTGTAGTCTGGGGGGTCTGTTTCCAAGTCTAGTCTGAGATGGCCTTGAGGGGGCTGGAAAGGACCAATGTATCGAGGGACAATGCCTACTGAATCTTGAAGCTGTACTTGCAAAAAATCTTTGACTGCCTGCATAGACTTAGCCTTTTCTTCCATCTTTTTTTTTAAAACCTCTTCTGCTTTGGTGCCAAACAGATTGT
Source organism: Protopterus annectens (assembly GCF_019279795.1). Classification (NCBI taxonomy): domain Eukaryota; kingdom Metazoa; phylum Chordata; order Ceratodontiformes; family Protopteridae; genus Protopterus; species Protopterus annectens. Next base: position 378,083,453 of record NC_056741.1, read on the forward strand.
CCTTGTTCAAAGGAGCATCGAGTAATTTTGATTTGACATGGTCTGGCAAGGTCTGCTCCTTAAGTCAGTCATGCCTTCTCAGTACAGAACTTGTGACTGCTGCCCTGCAAGATGCTTCTAGTGCATCAAACCCACATTGCAGGGTATATGCTTGCTGACTTGGCTTGCAGAATGCATTAGCTCCTGTAATTCTTTATTTTCTGCACAGTCAGAAAAGGTAGATAATTTTTGCTTAAGAAGTTCCATAGTATGTTGCTGGAATTTCAGCATGTGGAACTGGCAATTCAGTGCTCTAATGGCGAGGGTTGCAGAGGTGTATACATTTTACACCATCAGTCTAAAACTCGGGAATCCCTGAAGGGGTGGGATTCTTAGCTGTAGTTGCTTTTATTCCTTTAGACGCTTGGGAGATGACCTCTGGGTAAGCCGTAGGATTTTTGAAAAGAAATTTGTGAGAGTCAGGGACTCTATAGTACCTGCCTGGTTTCCTTGGAGCAGGAGGTAAAGTATCAGGAGTTAGACTGGATTCCATAAAGACATCATCCACAACATCCAAAACAGGAGGGATATCTAAGGGTCTGTACTGTGGTAAATCTAAAAAATTCCCTGAGTCTCTTTTTGGACTGGGGATAATCCTGGCATTCCCAGTGGAAATGCTCTCTCAAAGTATGCAGGGTTTCACCAAAAGAAAAATCCTCTGGAGGGGAAGCAGAAGGAATGGATTCCTCTGCATCTGAATCCTCATAAGCAGATAAAGGCATGTCTTCGTATTCAGAAACCTCAGTCTCGTCAGACTCTTGGTCAGTTAAAGCTGTTGGGGACAAATCTCTTTTTCTCTTAGCAGGAGAAGGCTGGCTTCCCCTAATCAGCATGATCAGGTCTTCTGCCATTTTAAGCATTTGAGACTGTGGCAAGGAAGCAGGTGCTTGAGTTGGGGTTGTTGATTTTTTAGGCATAGTTTGTACTCTTTGTCTTAGAAACTCAGTAGTTTTAGAAAGAAATGAAGATGCGAAAGAAGTTGTCAGTTTGTATCGAATATCAGTAATGCAAAGAACTTCCTCAGAAGCCGGTGCCTGCACAGCGGCTCCAGACCCATCCAAGGTAGAGACATTCGCAGGTTCCATAGTCAAAGAAGAGTCTTGCGGCATACCGGACACCGAATGGGTCTCGGTAGCGGCCTGCGAATCCCTTGAAGCAGGCATCAGGGGCTGCAAAAGCGCCCAAGTACCGGCGAACTGGTGACTAGCTTAATAGAAGCGTTGTTGACAGTTTTGGACTTCTGCGGTCTGTCGCTGTTTTTATCCTTACGTTTTATCGGAAGACGGATGGCTTACCGAAGCCATTTTGGAATACGGAGATCGAGAACGAAAGTATTTAGCTACAATAAGGGCCCAACAATGAATAGTTCGGGTGTTGAACAAAGCACAAAACCAACAACAAGGTACGTCGTGGTCTAGGCCTAAACAGGTGACGCAGTAAGAATGGAAATCTCGGTGTGGTATTTGCTTTCCACAGGCGAGACAATTGTTACCTTTTTCTGACATCGGTTAGAGCAAGAAAAAAGGATCCCCAATGGGGTACTTAGCTTTAGAAGACTTCAACTTCAATTTGGAAATGAAAACTCAGGTAGCGGTCGACCGGCACTCATGCGAACTGCTTCTACTTTGGGATCCTCAGCAAGAAAGACTGATGTAATGGCATCAGCTGCCTGTTTTTATATCCCTGACGACCTGACGTCAGTCCTGCAGCGACAGCAACTGACGCAGAAATACTAAGTCTCTGGTATTCTGGCCGACTGAGGGCTACCTGCAAGCAGATAACCAAAGTGTGATGACCGCAACAGTGAAACATGAAAAACATCTGATATCAACTCAGATCTGATTCACATAAACTGCTGAAGGCATGGGATTCAGTATTAAGTATAAAAAAACTAATGTCTTTTGGCTTTTCCCGGTTAGGGGTTGCCACAGCAGAACTCCAGTCCGCTAATGATCGGCAGTGGATTTTTACTGCCGAGTTACCAGCCCGACGCCCAACCTTCAAAGAAGGCACACCCATTCATGCACGCACCTACCTGCATGTCTTTAAACATCACTCGACCGTGGGGAGGACATACAGACTCTACACACAAGGCGCTCCAGCCGAGAATTGAACGGGAGAACCTCTTGCTGTGAGGCAACAACGCTAAACACTGCACCACCACGGCCTCTAAAATAAATCCTGCACAATTTTAAGAGCCTGTTTGTGATACAAGTTAAAGGTGTTGAAAAATAATTTGTACATACATTGTATATACTGAACATAGTTTCCTTTTACTGCTTCTCTCTCTTATTCTTCTGTCCATTTTATCATACTATCAATTGTTAATGTTTTTGTTCTTTTTCTATGGTTCACTTTTTACACTTTTGAAAAATAGTCATTTTGAGAAAAAAAAATAAATTCCATATCTTAGCAGATCCAGGGAGTGCACAAAGTGTTGCAGACAAAGGGAGTCCTACAATGTTGCCAGAACACACTGAGACATTAATGAAGGTTAAAGTGTATGCAAGTTTAGATGCCAGGGCAGTTAAAGACTAAAGACAGGTTGGGGTCAAGCTGTAGTGGGGCAACAGCTTCTACGTAGGACAACCTGTAAGGTGGCCAAAAATCTGCTGCTAAGTAGATTCAAGCAAACCTCACTGCCAGCAGAAATTAGTCAGTGTACTGCTTAGTTTGCTCATGAAAGATGAAGCAGAACAGTCTTGTTTTAGTACCTGTTTTATTATGGTGGTTCACAGACTAGATCAAGAGAACCAAGCAAAAATGTAATGCATCTTTCTTCTACCTGAAAAGATTAAGGGAAGTAGTATGGTGGATTTAGTCTGCATGAAAAGATTAACGGCAGAAGTATGCCTCCCCCAACCTTCATAAGTGGACATTAGGAACTCGCACCCCAGCATACCTCTCAACTGTCCAGATTTTTGCCTGATATTTTTGCAATGTCCCATGTAAACTTTGGGGTTTTCTGGTAAACTATTAAGGAATGAAGTCACTAAATAATGATGGACATTTTAATGTCAGACTTCATATATGTCAGAAAATGCATGCTATCACAAAACCTAATATTCTGTCAACTAAGAGTATTACAGCAATAATTAAAATCTGTCCCTGATTTTGGGCCTATGCCCCCCCCCCCCACTACTTCTGGGTTTATCCAGATTTCTTGCTCTAAGAAAATGAGAAGTATATAGCCCAGCTATACTCCTCAATGGCACAGTTCAAAATGATGACAAAATCTGAAGAACAATCTGACGGAAGGGGTCATCTCATTACCTAGGAAACCCTGTTCATTTTAATAAGAGCTATTATTTAAAGTTAATGCAGAAGCATAAAGCATTCAAGAAAATATTGATATTTCTGCAACAGAAAGGAACCAAGTTCTCCCTTCGTTACTTTGCTAGGCTGGAGTTTGCCGCACAAACAATGCTGTTAACTACTTTAAGGAGATGGGTGAGGTCAACACCATTAAGTCCTCTTCAAGCTTACAGAGCAGCTTTGGGAAGTGGAAAGTGTTCTTTAACAAAAGCTAAGTGGTAGGTAAGTTGGAGCTTCTGACCAGTTATGAAAACTGTTAGTTTCTTTGAGACCCTCAAAAAGCATCAAAAACATGATAATTGTACCTGTCAAGGGAATGTACTGGAAGGTGTTCACTGCAAACTTTTGAGAATGTGGGAGATTTAGAACTAATTTTAAGAAAATTATTTAAAAAAAAAACTGTCTTACCAAAAACAAACTAATAAAAACAAATGACTTTACAGAGATGTGATCTGCTTATTTTTTAATGTACTATATTTGAACAGTCTTCTCTGTGATCATGTTTAAGGAAACTAGTACTTTTTTTAGTAACCTATAAGCAAACTGTATCTTCAGAGAAATATTGGTAGAAAACACCAAATCTATGGGATGTAGATCTGTAAATCTTTCTTTGCATTCTCATAAGGAAAAACAACAAAATTACACACACTTGCAAACTGTGACATAGGTTCATAGGTAGGTACTAGGCTATTGGTCCAAGGGCCTAAGCAAGCCTAGCCAACAAGGTTCCCAGGCTTACACCACCCAAGAAAGTTAATTTCTTGTGCCCCTGTTGAGCAGAGCCACAGAAGTGATCCACGGGGTGTATTTCCTATTTCCCACCCACTTATCAAGATTCTTCTTGAAGAGTGCTAATGAGGAACCTTGCTTAACATAGATTGGTAGCTTGTTCCAGAGTACAGGAAGTCTCTGGGGCAGGAATCTTTCCCTCCAGCATGTCCTGTTTATTGTGGTGACAAGGTTTAGGTCCATAGAGCATCCTCAGAGTAGGCGAGATGCTACAGAGTAAAGCTGATGTTTTTTGAGATGGTCAGTGCAGGGCATCTATGGCCAGTAATCCTCTTTGTGAGGTACTTCTGTGGCCTTTCCAGCCGCTGCAGATGTCTTGTGAGGTACATTCCAAAAGGGTTGTTGTACTCTATAATGGGTCTAATGAGTGCCGAGTAGAGGGGAACAATGACCCCTTTTTTCCTGGATGAGAACCCTTCTGTGATGAGGTGTGCCACATAGAAGGATTTCCTGACTACTCTGGCGATGTGATTATCAAAGGGGAGACTACTGTCCACCTGGGACCCAAGGTCTCCTATCACACATTCGGCATTAAGTAGACTGCCATTTATGTGGTAGTTCATAGGTACAGAGTTTTTACCAAAGGGAATGACAATGTACTTTTTGGCATTCAGCTTGAGGTCATGCCTCTGACAACAGGCATCTGTCTCAGTGGGGCCCTTCTTTAGGATGTCCACATCATTTGGGGACTCTACTATGGCTCCTAGTTTGCAGTCATCCGCGAACTTCGTTAACCAGAGGCCTTCTGTGTTAGCCTGTACTTCAGAGAAGTAGATACCAAACAGGGGAGGTCCCAGGACTGAGCCGTGTGGTACTCCACTTGTCACCGGTTTGAAGTCAGATTTGGAGTCTGCAACTTTTACAGTGTGGGTTCTGTCAGTGAGCCAGTTGGCAACCCATCTTGTGACATAGGGCTTTCTACCAAGTTTAGTGAGTTTAGCTATAATTCCAGAATGGGGGATGGTGTCGAAAGCCTTGGCGAGGTCAAGATAGGCTGTGTGAACGGCCTTACCATTGTCTACGGCTTTGGTGACTGCCTCAAAGAAGTCGATCAGGTTCAGAAGGCATGATCTGCCATTCACAAACCCGAACTGGGTGGGGTCCAGAGTTTGGCAGTTACCAATGTCTTTGTTTATGAGTTCCATGATGATATGTTCCATGGCCTTGCAGACCAGGCTCATCAGGGTAATAGGACGATAGTTCCCAGGATCATTGGTGGCTCCCCCTTTGTAAAGTGGGATAACTGTTGCTGTGCACCATTCAGTGGGAACAAAGCCTGACGTGAGACTGACTGAACATGGTGCTTAGGTGGGGAGCCAGTTCGTTCTGAAGTTCGTGTAAAATGCAGCCTGGGATGTTGTCCGGTCCCATGGATGCTGTGTTTTTGGTTTTAGAGAGTACAACTTTTACCTGCATAGATGTGATTACAAGGACTCTGCATTCTTCCTGTATAGATATGGGTCATTTAGGGGGTGAGGGGGTAAAGTTAGCACTGAACCTATCTGCCAGGATGTTGGCAATATCAGTTGGTTCTGTAATTTTCGTGCCTTTGTGCTGTAACTCAGAGCAGATCTGGGTGTTGCCACTGAGATTCTTGACATAGCTTTAGAATGCTTTGTAGCTGCTCTTAGAATCAGTGGTGATTTTGTTTTCATAGCTAGCTTTGGAGGATCTTAATATAAGGGATCTCAGCTTCTTACTGAGGCTGACCGGGGAGCTCCTCCACTCATGGGATTTTACTCTCTTTTGCAACAGTTTCTTCCTTCTGTTGTAGAGTTTGTTTATGGCACATAAGGTCAGTATCACAATTACGTGAGTTCAACATACTGCCCTCACAATATGCCTACATTAAAATATTCAGCTTTTAAAGATATTGTGCAGTAATGAGATCTCAGAGGCAAGTAACTTAGCCCCCATATTCTCTGCATGATCAAGGCTGTGCTCAAGAGTATGCATGCATGCATTATTAGTGTTGCTGAAGTTTTGCTTTAACATAAAGCAGATAGGAAGCATAATTTAATTTTACATTCCCTAAAGCACAGTAACCAACAGATCTAAGTTGCTTTAATAAGAAACATTACTTAAACAGGATTTCAGTTTAAAATTTAACAGAAAGTTTTAACTTAGCTCACTTTTCTGTAAGTTTATTTATTTATTTATTTTACATTTGTTGACCGGGCTAGTCTAGCTGGATATATGTCCATTTTCAGTAGAGGCCCGGGGAGAAAAGCTCCACACAATTCAAACAAAGTTCACATCTACAGAAAATACATATTTAGAATGCATCTACATTTTCTTGAACAGAGAAGGCTGCAAATTTACAAGTACATAACGAAGGTTACACATATTTGAATAGACTTAGTATAGTTAATAAGAACTTACATTTAAGTGTTATTAAAAAGTACTAGTTGAGAGAAGAGAAGAAAGCAATAGTGTCGATGTAGGTAATAAAGGAAGATAAGGAAAATGAAATGGAGAAGCAGTTAGGTAATAAATCTAGAAGTAATATGAGTCACTTTAAAGAATCCAGTACTAGCTAGGACTGTGATGGAGAGGAAGCATAGTAGTATTTAATATGAAATAGATTTAGAGAATAGAGGCAAAATTAGTTAGAAAGAAGAAGTAGATTCAGAGATGAGAAGGTTGATTGATTCAGGTAATAATGGATAAGTTGGTCAGTCCGGTTTAGAACAGGGGCACATCCAGTGTGTTTTAAGGAAGAGCTTAAGCTTATTTCTAAACAGTGTAGTAGAGGGAAGTGTGGTAAGTTCAGAGGGAAGTAGGTTCCAGGTTTTTCCAATAGAAATAGAAAACAGAGAGTCTCCAGCTCTATTATTTGATTTGTTGATGTATACAAGAGATTTTTGTGATGATCTTAGGGACTTAAGGTTATCATAGGGGTGAATAAGATTAGATAGGATGGGTGTTTTGTCAGGTTGATAAAGTATTTTGTGGACGATGGTCAGTTGATTATATTTCAGATACTGGTGAAATTCAAGCCATCCAAGATGCTTTAGATTAATACAGTGATGAGTTCTATATGGATTACCTGTGGCAAATCTGGCTATGCTATTATAGGAGTTTTCTAGTTTTTTAAGGTTATTTTTTGACAGATTGGTAAATATGGGTGAGGCATAAAGAAGGGTGGAGAGAAGATGTGTGTGGGCAATGGTTATTCTAGTTGCAGGAGTGAGGAAGGATTTAATCCTATAAAGAGAGCCTATTTTTTATTGGTAGTTTTCAGAATGTTGTTGATATGGGCATCAAAGTTTAGGTTATTATCTATGGTGATACCTAGCAGTTTGGTAGTTTGATCTTGGGATATGAGTGTACCGTCATGGGATGATACAGAGAAGTCTATTGGTGAAGATTTACTGGTAGGTGTAAAAAGGAGAAGTTTAGTTTTTTTAGGGTTTAATAAGAGGCAGCATTTTGTAAACCATAGTTCTACAGAGTTAAATGTGTCTTGAGATAGGGAGTGAAGTTCAGATACAGATGAGGCAGAGCATATAAGTGTAGAGTCATCTGCATATTGGATGCATGTAGCTTGGGGAATTACTTGGTGAAGGTCATTGATGAATATAGAGAACAGGAGAGGGCCCAGTATGGAGCCTTGAGGAACTCCAATATTAACAGGTAGCTGAGTAGAAAGAACGTTGTTCCAAAGTACAGCTTGATGTCTGTTATTTAAGTAGGAATGGAACCATTTTATAGCTAGTGTGTCAAGAGACAGAGATTTGAGAATGTTTATGAGTACAGTGTGATTTACCATGTCGAAAGCTTTGGACAGGTCTATGAAAAGTGCAGAGGAGAGCATGTTAAGGTTTCGGTTGTTATTGATAGTGTCAATAAAGGAAAGGAGGGCAGTAGTTGTGCTATGGGAAGGTCGGAAGACATGTTGGGTGTTGGAAAGCAGGTTATTATGGAGAAGGTGGTCTAGCAATTGCCTATGGATACATCTTTCCATGATCTTAGATAGAGGAGAAAGTAGGGCTATGGGTCGATAGTTAGAGAGTTCAGTGGAGTCTCCTCCTTTGTGAAGGGGAATAATATGAGAGACTTTCCAGAGTTTAGGGATATATCCTTCAGTGATGGTTCTATTTATGAGGATGGAGATGGGGTAAGCAATTGATTTGGCTGCTATCTGTAGGTATTCTGAGGGTAGTTGGTCAGCAGAAGGAGTACATGGTTTCAGTTTTTGGATACGGGTGAGAATAAATGCTGTGGGGACAGGTTGGAAGAGAAAAGGTGGAGGTGGGTTAGAGTCAGAATTGGATGTTATGTCTTGAGGAGAGAGCTGACAGGCAAGAGCTTGAATTGCTTTGATATAAGAAGGTGTTTAAGGTGTTTGCAGTTTGTTTAGGATTGTCTTTGTCAGTGCCTTGTGGGTTAGGTGTGATAGATTGACTTGGATATAATAACTGATTAATACTTGACCAAAACTTTTGGGGTTTATTATGGTGGGTCTGCTGAAATTGTAAATAATAGTTTTTTTTTTATCAAACACTATGGCTTTTTTTGTTTCATTTCTCAGTTGTTTGTAGTTTTGGATGTCAGTATGGTTTTTAGTTAAGCGTGATTTATTCCAGTATTTATTTCTGAGATGGATTTTTTGTTTGGTTTCCCTAGTAAGCCATGGAGCAGATTTTGCTCTTATCCTGATAGAGCGGGTAGGAGCACGACGGTTGAGTATGTTTAGGAAATTAATATTAAAGTAATCAACAGCGTCATCAAGAGAAAGGTATTTTAATGGGGACCAATTACATGCTTTAAGTTCACTAAGGAATATATCTAAGTTGAGTTTTTTCTTGGTTCTAATTTCCCTATATATGGGTTGAAAGGGTGGATTGGTTTTTAGTCTAATGATGTAGGTTAGTGAGTGGTCGCTTATGTCGTCAGGGAGGGTTCCAGCTACACAAGTCTGAGGTTGACTATTAATAAGTATCCAATCTAAGGTGCTTTCTTTCTTGCTATTTTTGTTTATTCTAGTAGGGGAGGTAATAGTTTGGGTGAACCCATAGAGATTAATATGGCTAGTGGGGCAGTTGTTATTGCAAGAATTCCAATCTATGTTAAAATCGCCTAGGATTATGGTTTCTTGGGGAAGGTTTAGAGATAACCAACAAAGTATGTTTTCAATGGTAGTGATGTTATTACCTGGAGGAACATAGATACTAATAATATAGATAGATTTAACTGGGTTTAGCTGAAACTTGGTAATAAGTATTTCAGCATTTGAGTCTTGGGAAGGTTTGTGGTTAAAGATGGTTATTTGAAGATCAGATTTGAATAGAACAGCTACTCCACCACCTTTCTTGGTTACATGGTAAAGGCGTATGATGTTATAACCAGGTGGTAAAATTTCATTGTCTTTTGTTGCTGGTTTTAACCAGGTTTCTGTTAGACATATAATATCAAATGAGTAGAGTTCCAAGAGAACATGGAGTTGTGTTATTTTATTATTAATGCTCCGTGTGTTAAGGTGAGCTATTAAGAGTGAGTTTGGAGGTTTTATAAGTGGGTGAATGGTAGAGGGGTTTGGGTTATTGAGTTGAATGGTACTTGAGGTGTTTGGGCCAGGATTTGGGTGAATGTCTCCGTCTTTTAGGGGGTGGAGTAGTGTTAGATATAGATTATTAGTAAGTTTACTGAGAAGAAATGGATATCTTCTGGAGTTAGGGGAGTTATATCTAATGTGTACTGTCCTATGGTATTTAGGTAATAGATAGTTGGGTATGGATGTAACGTTGAAATGGTCAGTGTGAGAGGGTAGTGAAAAAGAGGTAGATCGTTTAGTAGGACGTAACAAGTTTGTGTATACAGGGTGCTCATAGGAGGTTAATAGGTAGACAAGAGTTAATGGAGGTAGAAGTGTGAGTATGAGTAACATTTGTAAGTAGATTAAGGTGTAGGATTTATTCATAGACATGGTAGATAAAAAATTTTATCTATATGTGCAGTGGTAAAATTGATGAGGTCAGGAAGGGTAAAGAGAGAGATTGGCGAGATACCCACAGGCTTACAAGAAGACAAACATATACAGCTAATCTCAGTAATTTCTACTACTAGTCAGACACTACAGCAGTATGAAATAAGTACTGCCTTCCTAGTACAGCACATATCTACTTTGAACTGGATTGATGCAAGTATGTGGGAAATTCAATATTAACAGCTTGAAATAAAGTGGTGTAACTCATTTGTCAGCTGCAAAAATGGTTGGCTTCTACTACACAAAAACAAAATTGGCTGGTTAAGTTAACACTTAAGGAATCAGTTTTTTTATATAAATAAAGCATAACATGCATACACTTTAAAAACAATATACATTAAAATTTACATATATTCAGTTTACTTTTTATTAAGTGCTTCCTTGTGTATTACTAAACCTTCCTGTTGCCTTTTTTTTCCCTTTTTATGTGGTTTAATTGGCTTTAACCAAATTTATATTCTTATCTTGGCTATCTACACCATGTGCTACAATAGTCCCGGATTGTTACTGTTGAATGGTACAGCAAAACACACACATACACTTTCTGCCAAGCCCCTCTAACCTTCTAAAACTTTTCTTTCACAATTCTATACAGATAAAACCAGTATTACATTTCCACAGCACTTCAAAGAAGGTATAACTTTATGTACATATAACTTCAGTACATACACAATATTCATGAGTATTTCATCCCACCTTCCCAAAAGCTCTTGGCTGACTAGCTGCTCTCAGTTTTCTCTTACCCTTGCAGCCTTGGAGTAACAGAAGAAAATGGCCTGCAAATTATTTCATTCGCCCATTTAACAAACATGCAAAATCATTTTCAGCTAAACTCCATATTATTTTTGTAAATAAGAAATGATGAAGTTCTGCATTTATGAAAATCTTGGAGGTACCATTCCTTCAAAAACCAGAATAAAAACGCCCAGAATAATTCTTGTTCCACTGCCTTATGTGTATACACATGTTGGGCACATGTGTAATATACACACACATATACACGACATATATTATACATATATACAAGCACACAGAGAGACACTGTGCAAGAAACTGAGACAACAGATTGTTTTAGTCATTGACAAGGTATGTTCGGATTAGGAAAAGTTATAGTTGTGTTTTAAGGGGTGGGTGGATCACTGGGATACCTTGGTTATGTTATGCAGACTGCCATCCACTGAGTATTTTGAAAATTGCAACTTTGTCATGGGCAGTTTCAAAAACTCCAGAAAGCAGCCATATTAAGATAGCCAGCTCTTAGAGATATTTATAGCATTTCTACATAATTTTTCCTAACTACTCTGTTGAAAAAAACAATTGCAACAGAAAGTGAACCAACCCAGAAAGCGCTGGCTTTTAACAGTTATTTAGTTGTACTATGAGCAGAAACAAAAAAAAACTAGAACTAGTCCCTGCTGTGATTTAGTATCACTGTTAGAGTATGTTAAAGGGTTAACATTTTCTTTGCTATAAATAAGCAGAAAACAGAAAAATAAAAGTAGTTACTATGCATGTTTGGCATCCACACTATGTGACTATAACTGTTACGTGACTAGCACAGCTGCAAGGAACTGCAGATAAGAATGACTCTCTAATTTCTGAAGTGATTACTAGCACAGGTGCAAGAAGAACCAGAGACAGGAATGACTCCCCAAGTCTTGAAGGCTATCATACAAATTACCTTGAAATAGAACAAAAATCAGCTTTATCAGCAGAGTACATGACATCAAGCAAATACCAAAGTATTGACTTCAAAAGATTACTTGGACAAATGGATCCAGATGGTGGAACAAAAATGTATAAAAAGACTGTAAATCTAAAAGCCTTGTACAGTAGAAAGCTGTAACGTGTGGTAAGTGTTGATTATTATAAAAATAAGTTGTTTTATTAGTAACTGTGCTCTAACTGGTTATAGTACTGTAAAGTATACTTTGCTTAAATTTATCAGTGGTGAGCCTAGCCTGTATTTGAACACATGGGGAGTGGTGCCCTGCATAGGGTCACTCCAGTAAATGCACAGCATCTAAAATTTACTTACATAAGTGAGTCCTGAACAGGAGCACTCTGGTCTTATATGGCTTGCAGCAGTACAGTTTTCAGATGTCTGAATCCAGTGTGAGACTACCATGCAGCAAGGTTGCAGTTAAATAGATTCTCCAAGTTGCTTAATTCCAAGGTTTTGATCTTGCAATTGCCAATTTTGTTTCACCAGCTTTTCTTGTGAAGAAGGTACTTTCCAGGACCAGCCAACGAACCAGCCTGATCACCTGTGTTGTTTGATTGGTAAGGAACTTTCCATAGACTCACATACAGAATGGTTGCCATTAGGGAACATAGTAAAAAATGTAAACAGAGTTTTACTCAATGTAGCAGAACGGATACATAAAATCTGGGGCAAAATGCAGTGTTGGTATGAACAGCAGATTGGTAAATGTAAAACATTATAAGGGCAAGTTGATATTACAACATTTAATTGGTATCTCAAACAAAAGAATGTGTGGTATGGCAATAAATGTTTAATGTGCAAGTCATAAGAAACTGCTTTCTGTGTGCAATGTCATGAGTACAGGTTAGGCCATTATCAAAAAGTTAAACTGCAGGAAAAAATTTTCTGATGGTTAAGAAACAGTTAAGGGTGATACACTTACATTGTATCCAGACATTAAACAGTTATATCCTGTTACTATGGGTGAAACATTAATGTCAGAGTTAGAACAGCAGTTAAAAGGATCTCCTCTAGATTTTGTTAAACCCTTTAAAGAATATGTACAAAAGTGGGATGAAGCCATGGTACAGGAAAAAACAGATAAAGACAGGGAAAAGGCTTATGATAAATTGACAGAAGGATTTAATAAACTTATAAAAGATAGACAAAAATGAGTTCAAAAACTTTAAACAAGAGGTACAGACACTTTTTTCAAAGTGCACAGGAGCTTTACAGTCAGGAGAAGAGGTCACTAACAAATAACAGACAGCTTGTAAAGAATTACAGGATGAAATTCAACACCTTAAGCAACAGTTACAAGACAAGGAACATCTGGTTACTGAGGTTACTGAGCAATATCAGAGAGTCTGTAAACAATTACAAAGACAAAATTTCAGATCTTCAGCAACAGTTACAAGATAAAAAAGATTATATTACTGAGGTTCAGGACAAGCTGATGCTCAAATAGAAGAGAATTGCAAAATACAAATCCCATTCAGATCAGAGAGCAGGGAACTTCACAAATTTGTACACACAGTCAAGGTTGTTACAGAGCGTGCCACAGATAAAAAAGGCATATTTTATAATATGCTTACATTTGAAGAATGGGTAGCTTACACGATAGGATCTGACATATGGAAAGATGCCTTACTCAGATGTTTCTGGATTTTTATTCTCAAATGTTTTAAAACTTTTATCCAGATAAATCAGGATAAATATGTGTTAAACACAAAGGTAGGGCAAATGACAGCCATGCTTATGGCTTACATGCAGGGGCAACCTCTTACAGCTAAGTTGTTACATAATTTCAAAATTACTATTACAGATAAATTAACGGAGCAAGCTGAACACTTCAAACTAGCATTCCAGATCATCTATCAAAAGTCAGAAAGAGAAATAAGCCAAAAGGAAGTGCAAAAACAGTTACTACACTGCTTTTTAGAGCAAGCAAAAGGGGTCCCAGGGGATATTAAATGCATGTATCAAGAAAATTCAAATAACCTCACTGACTTAGTGCAAGCTAATGGGGGGACACAACTATTGCCAATAATGGGACATTATACTCGCGTCATATATTTTCCTTAGAGGAAAGTAGCGAGCCATTTGAAGTAATAAGTGAAGTAAAAAGTCAAGGTAGGGGATGATAGTGTGATCAACCACCATCAGAAAGAGCTGCGTCAGCAAAACCAGCTCCATGTTTAAAACCAGGTGATGAACAAAAGGTGCCAAGATGCTTTTTCTGTAAAAAATAGGGCATGTTAAACAAAATTGTGACCATTACAAAGTTTGGCAAAAAAAAAAAAAAAAGGAATAACAGGGCATGTTGGCAAAAACAGAACCAAAAGATTCAAAAGGCAAGTCAGATAAACAAGTCAATGTACAGAGACCCTACAATATTGGTAAAGACAACTATGAGGTTCATCAATATACAGGGAAAGGGGAAGTATGTCCCGCAGACTGTCAGGCAGCCTCGTCTGTAAATCCAAAATATTTGGAACAGCAGGCAGAGGAAATAGCTAGACAACAGTTACAGAAAGAGATTGAAAAATCTAAATATGTGGATCACTCAGACACAGAGGAAGATGACAAACAAAAACATGCAGTGTGCCATATTGCATTTGACAATAAAGGTGAGGATGAGTGGATTTCCTTACACTAGGGGTGTGCCCCCCCCCCCACTCTGGTATCTTTCCTGACCACCTTTAAAAAGGGTCGAGACGGATGACCACTGATTGATATCGCAGTAGAGGGGTCACTATGGCAAAATGTTTTATTGGATAAAGGAGCAGCAGTATCTGTCATGAATAGACAGTTACCTGTAAATCCTACAAAAAAGGTTTGCATCTTGGCATTTTATGGTACAGGATGCTATGCCATAAGTAGCCAAGATGACAGTCATGGAAAGGTGCATTTCTGATGCATCCATCCTGTTCAACTACCATTATTGGTATAGATGTCTTACGAGCTTTGGGCATAGTAACTGATTTGCCTAACAATATTTTGAGGACAGGAGACAGGGAAAAGGGAGAGGTAAGTACAGTTTGCTGTGCAATCTCTCTACCTGAAAAGCCTGACAAGCCTACAGGATATGTAAATTCAGACAGTGAGGATGTGTGGCAGCATTTACAACAACAGTTCCTAAATCTGTGGTTCAAGGACGTAGTGACTGTGGAAAATTAGAAATGCCAGTTGGGGTGGGTAGTGATCAAGATTGCATACCACCATTTCAAAAACACTATCCTATTCCAAGGGAGGCAGAAGAACACTGGAAAAATGTAATGCAAATGGGAAAAGGATGGAGTCAAACAAAAATGCCAACAGCACCACAAACTCACCAATCTGGTCAGCTAAGAAAAAAAATAGTAGTTACTGTCTTGTCATTGACTTATGAAAAGTTAATCAGTACACAGATCCTAGAGCACATCCGATTCCAGGAGTTCCAGAATTGGCTGGATGTATTACCTCAGAACTCACACACAGAACAATATGCTAACACTAACACACACACACACACACACACACACACACACACACACACACACACACACACACACACACACACACACACACACACACACACACACACACACACACACACACACACACACACACACACACACACACACACACACACACACCAGAGCAAGCTTTCCGTATTACTGCCGGAAGAAAACCTTCCCTGTGGAACAAAAGTATTAGTAAAAACCACACAGTAAGTGGTTTACAGTAATAGATTTAGCAAAAGGCTTTTTTGCTGTACCTCTTAGGAAGAGAGACTGACCACGATTTGCCTTTACATTTAAAAAATCATCAGTTTGTCATGACAAGGTTACCTCAGGGATTTCAGAATAGTCCAGTCATTTTTCATCAGACGGATCATCCATTCTGCAGCATATGGAAAAAGATGATTCAGTGCTGCATTACACTGGTGATATATTAATTCAGTCTGAAACAGTGGAGGAGCACGTACGGCTTTTTAAAAGTTTTTCACACTCTGCAGCAGGCAGGGTTTATAAGGTCAAAAGTGAAAAAATTCAGTTTATGATACAAGAAGTTAAATTTCTAGGTACTATCATAAAACCATCTGGAAAGTCCCCTTGCCTGATGTGAGTGCACAGGATTTTACAAATGGAAAAGCCATTGACAACAGCAAATTTTCATAAATTCATGAAAATCATGAATTACAATAGAGAATTTATAGAGTATTATGCAGCCGTGGCTGCTCCTCTATACAAAATGATACAAGAACAGAAAAACTCCACTCTTTTAGAGTGGGGGGACCTCATGAAAATAAGACATTCGCAAATGAAGGTAAAGTTAGCACAAGCTACAGAGTTAATAATACCCACATCCAAATTACCGTTTGTATTACAAGCAGCTGCAGGAAAAAAAGACATTATCTGTAGTACTATTATAGGAATGACCACATGGTGGCGAAAGCAGAATGGAAAAAACATTGTGTCCAGTTACCTTCTGCAGAAAGAAAATGACACCAGTAGAAATGCAATATCATCCATGCATTCAACAACTGTTAATCATTTACTGGGGCATTAAGCAAACTGAGTATCTGACCGTATTTTCTAGCATTATAGTACAAACCCCACATCAAGCAGTAAATGTTTTAATAGACAACTTTGAAATTAATAAAATCACAGATGGTAGTAGTCAAGCAGTATTTGCAAAATGAATGGCACTTTTCGGAATGAAAACTGTCACCATACAGACAGGGGACAACTATCACTTGTCAAATCACATGGGATATGAAGGAAAACAGCATAACTGTTTAAAAAAATACACCTGACGTACAATTTCTGGCATCTGATTTTGACCATTTTAAGCCATACATCTTTGTAAACAGAGTTGGGTTTTGGGACAAAGGTAAATACTGAACAGGATTTGTCGTAATTCCAGAGAATCCAAAGTTGGGTTCTCCTGAGCTGATCAAACTGCCAGGACACATGCCAGCTCAGAGAGCTGAATTGGAGGCAGTACTGTATGTACTTAGGCATTACAATCTTGTTAACATTTTCTCAGACAGTGCTTATGTAGTAAATTCTTTAAGACTGCATATGGACACCTGGGTAAGGCGAGGATTTGTAGACAGTGCAGGAAAACCATTATGGCATGCTGAAGTATTAAAAGACATACATAAAGTAAAAACAATGTCAAACCAAAAGAAACAATACACCATTTTTCTTCTCTGACCCACACTTGGCTGCTCCTGACTCGGACCCTGTCCGACAGTAACCTTCTGTTTGCTACACCTCCCTACCTGCTGACCTGAATATATCCAACTGGACGCCCAAGAAATATAATCTGTCCTACGTGTTAGCTCTCCAGCTCCTTGGGGGACCTTACTCTGTTTGAGATAGTTAAGAATCTTCTGTTTGCTACACCTCCCTACCTGCTGACCTGAATATATCCAACTGGACACCCAAGAAATATAATCTGTCCTACGTGTTAGCTCTCCAGCTCCTTGGGGGACCTTACTCTGTTTCAGACAGTTAAGAACCTTCTGTTTGCTACACCTCCCTACCTGCTGACCTGAATATATCCAACTGGACGCCCAAGAAACATAATCTGTCCTACGTGTTAGCTCTCCAGCTCCTTGGGGGACCTTACTCTGTTTGAGACAGTTAAGAAGTATTTCATGCTACGACTTATAAACAATCTGTATTAAACTTAAAGTGAATTTTTTTTCTTTACAGTGAGGAAAGCCTCTTAGTTAGGTCTGCCAGCAGCCAACCCCCCCTCATCTGGCTTTTTTCACTCTAAATTAACTGTTCCTTTGGTCCATACCTTCTCTATATCGTAGTAATCTCATCCTCCCCCCTCCCTCCCTGGCCTTACACACTTTTAGGAATTCATTGTTACTGTAATCCATAGACTGTCCACCAGGTGGCGCCCTACATTAGCCCCTGTAAACCTATCCTTTCTCACTTACTACCAACTCCCTCTCCAACCTTCTCTTGACTAAGTCTTCCTCTCCCCCTGAACTTATCCATCTTCATTCACTCTTCACTCCCCATACACATACACTTCTCCCAGCACCATAACATTTCCCCATACTGTATTACTCTCAGACTTACCTGCATATCTTCTTTCCTTACTGATTGTCATCTTGACAAACTACTCTGGTGTCTCTGCCCGCTCCGTTCGCCCTGCGGGCTCACTCCGCTCCCCTACCCTGCCCCCAAATCCCACACGCCCCCATTGTAGCTAAACTTATACACCCACAACCACACCCCCAGTAGAATAATCCAATCACACTTCCTACCCCTGGCCACACCCACCCCAATCACTAACCATACAGACCACATCCTTACTTCCCCTAGAACTTAACTCCTCCCAATAATACTTGTCTACACCTTCCTATATATCTCCCTCTACTCATCATTCCTACCCCTCTAATTATCCACCATACACTCCTTAGCTATGTCTTTCCATTCCCATTTCCTACTACTATTCTCCCTCTTATCTAGTACTCTAACTACTACCTACCTCTTAACCTCCCTCGAAGATCACACCCTATCTGATCTCACCATCCCTACCAAACACACTCTCTTAACCATACATAACTCCCCTACATGCTTTTTTAATATCACTTATACACCTAGTTACCTTTTTCCTAAATATCATCGAGCAACGCACATCAAATACTCCATTCTAAATATTAGAAAATCCCTCAACTACCATTGGAAACTTATACAATTCAAGAACTTTATATCACCCCACTCCTTAATAGATGGAGACATTCACCCTAATCCGGGTCCATACCCCTCCTTACTCACCACAAGCTACAACCAATATTACTCAACACCCTCCCCTGCTAACAAACCCTCCAAATCTCTCTCTATAGCCCATCTAAATATACGTAGTATCTGCAACAAAATACCTCAGGTTCATGCCCTTCTAGATATTCATCAGTTTGATATCCTCTGCTTATCACAAACCTGGCTTAAACCCACAATAAAAGATAATGAAATCATCCCCCCAGGTTATAGCATCCTTCGAAACGACCGCACAAACAAAAAAGGCAGCGGGGTAGCAATTCTCTACAAATCAGGACTACAAATTAGTATAATAGAAACCAACCTTCCCACAAACAATAACGCAGAAGTAATTATATCAAAACTACAGCTCAACTCCAGCAAATCCATAAACATCATCTGCTCCTAAATTCCCCCAGGTAACAATCAAAGTGTACTAGAGGACATAATAAACAGGCTTTCTACACACCTACTGCAGGAAACCA
The DNA here is from genome assembly GCF_019279795.1 of Protopterus annectens. NCBI lineage: Eukaryota > Metazoa > Chordata > Ceratodontiformes > Protopteridae > Protopterus > Protopterus annectens. The sequence continues at coordinate 378,102,545 of NC_056741.1, forward strand.
TAATCGTAGGTGACTTTAACATAGACTGGAACTCTTGTACTCACTCCAATTCACCCACCCTTATCAACCTGTATGGTTACTCACAAGCTATCAACTCCCCTACCAGAACAAATAATCACAATAATAAAAAAGCATCCTGGATTGGATACTTACAAATAGCCCACATCAATAATATACAACAGGAACCCTCCCAGACAACCTCAGTGACCACTCTCTAATATACATTATCAGACATAAAATAAATCTTACTATCCTAACAACCATTAGAACGACCAGATCCAAAAAACATTTTGACCCCAACCTATTTCAAAACGATATTAAGCACTGTAACTGGTCACCTCTTAAATTTCTCCCTATAAACGAAGCAGTTAACTACTTCAATAACACTTTCCTAACAATCCTTGACAATCATGCCCCAACCTGCTCTATACGAATCAAAACTAAACCAGCTCCATGGCTCTCAAATCATACTAGGAAACTAATCCATAACAGAAACAAATTATGGGCAAAATGGTGTTACACAAAGAATAGTTATGAACACCAAACCTTTAGGCAACTAAGAAACATAACAAAAAAAGCAATTCTACAAGATAAAAAGAAACTCTTCATCCAATTACAGCAATCATCCCTTAAACAACCACAAAAACTTTGGGCTTCAATTAACAAACTGCTATCACCAGGCAAATCACCCACACCAAATCCATTAGGCTCCAACCCTGATAACCCTACACAAACAGTAAATTACTTTAACTCCTTCTTTACCACCTCTATACTAAATCTAGCTAATCATCTAACCCCTGATACCTCTAAACTCTCCGATTCCAACTCCACACTTCCCCCATTATTCCACCTTGAACCTATACCTACCTCCTATATCTGTTCCCTACTCCAAAAATTAAAACTCTCTACCCCCTCAGCTGACAAACTACCTGCAGAATTCCTCCAGATAGGAGCCAAAGCTATTGCCTATCCCATCTCCTTATTAATCAACAGAACCATAAAAGAAGGCACAATACCATCTATCTGGAAAATCTCATACATTATTCCTCTCCATAAAGGTGGCAACTTCATTGAGTTCTCCAACTTTCGCCCCATAGCCCTACTCTCACCTCTTGCTAAATTAATGGAGAAGTGTATCCACAAACAACTACTAAACGACCTACTCCACCACAATCTCCTAGCAAACTGTCAGCAGGGCTTCCGACCATTTCATAGTACCACCACAGCCTTGTTATCCTTTACTAACTGTATCAACAATAATTGCAATAAAAATCACCTTTCCTCTGCTTTCTTTGTCGACCTATCAAAAGCCTTTGACATGGTTAATCACCAACTTCTCCTCCATCTACTGAAGTCCCTCTCACTTGACACTCCTGCCATGAACTGGTTTACATCCTACCTTGAAAACAGACAACAGGCAGTTCTCTGGCAAAACCATCTTTCTGACCTCCTTCCTACCTCCCTAGGTGTCCCCCAAGGCTCCATATTAGGTCCTCTGCTGTTTTCCATTTTCATAAACGACCTTCATCTTTCTACCCCACTCTCTACCTGCATTCAATACGCAGATGTGACTCCACTATCATCTGTTCAAGTACATCCCAAAACGAACTTCATACTCTTACACAAAAAACCTTTAGCACAATAGAAGAATGGTTTTCTAACCACCGTCTTCTCCTCAACCCCAAAAAAACCAAACTTCTGCTCTTCACACCCTCCCACTTCTCCACCCCTCTACATTTCACACTCATATCCAGCAATGGTACCATAATTTCCCCAGACCCCACCACTAAACTCCTAGGTATTACTATTGATAACAAACTAAATTTTGACACACACATAAATAATACTATTAAGACTATTAACAGAAAGCTCGGATCCCTATACAGAATCAAACCTTTCCTTACTCTAGAAGCCAGACCCACAATAGCCAGAACTCACTTAATCTCTACCCTATTATACGCTTCCCCCATATTTACCAATCTTTCCAAAAATAACCTCAACAAACTCTCTAAATCATATAACAACATAGCCAGATTTGCGACAAACTCTCCCTATATAACTCATCACTGTCAGAACCTTAAACAACTAGGTTGGCTTGAACTCCCCCACCAACTACAATTCAACCAACTCACTATAGCTCACAAAGCCCTACATCAACCCAATAGCACCCCAATTCTTTCCACCCTCATAATGCCATATAAGACCCTGAAGAATCTACGCTCCTCAAACAAATTATTGATCCTCACTAGCCTATCACAAAACTCAGCTGGTGACTCTCTATTTTCTAACTCTGTGGGTAAAATATGGAATCTTTTACCACATGACCTAACTGCTCAGACCTCTCTTCAACTATTTAAAACTAACCTAAGACTTTTCTTCACTAACCACTGGTTATGTTCTTGTACCATTCCTGATTAACTCTCTGACCTCACAGTATCGAATACTATCTTACATTTTTACTAAATACTAACCTTTATTACTAATTGACTTATCATGCTAGTCATGTCTACTATTAGCCATGACTAACTTTGAAAACTGTTTTTTTTTTTTAATTTGATACCTAAAGGATGTAACATTCTGCTAATGTCAATTTTCTTTATTTGTATTTCGGATTTGATCTGTTTTTTTTTTTATTATTTTATATGCTTGTATGCATATATGTATTTGTATCTATGTATGTATTCTCGTATGTTCCTTAATATGTTTCTTCATATATCTTATAGTTTTGTGGAGCTTTTCTCCCCGGGCCTCTACTGAAAATGGATATGTATCCAGTTAGACTAGCCCAGTCAACAAATGTAAAATAAATAAATAAATAAATAAATTTTAAAGGTAAAAGATAATCAAAAACCAACAAGTGAAACTTTTAAGATAAGTGTATTAGCTGACACGTTGGCAAAACAAGCAGCACAAAAGGGAACAAAGTTTCCAGAATATGCATACAGCAGTGAAGAGGTCAGTGCCTTAAAGGAAATGGACAGTCAACTGAAGAAGACCTCATAAACATTCAAAAGAAGCAGGGTTTAAAAGAAGAAACAGACTAGTGCATAACTGCAGGAATATCAACAAAAGAGTACTATGCGTACTACACTACAAAAGGATTACAGCTGCCTTACGTATCATTTCAGTTAGCACATCAGTTGGTCAAGTTAAATCACCAAATATTTGAACATTTAGGAGCTGGAAAAGCTATTTTTATGGGCATAAGGACGACACTCAACAGTAAGACATAAATATCTCCTTATGAAATAATGATACGGAGAAAAATGCCATTACACTTACCTTTTGATCCTGCACACCAGGCGGTAAACCTATGTTAGAAATCAGTAGGCATCAGCAATGGTTAAAACAACTTACAGAAGTATATGATTATAATGCAAGAGAGCAAGCTTTCCGTCTAAGGAAAAGGTCCCAGTATTACCGCCAGAAGAAAACCTTCCCTGTGGAACAAAAGTATTACTAAAAATGTTTCAGATGGAAGGATCCTGGGATAGCAATTGGCAGGGACCTTTTATAGTAGTGGAACAAATAGCTCCATCGGTGTACAAAATAAAAGGTAAAAAGAAAAACAAAACAGTTCTCGTGCACAGAGATCAAATGAGAGTAGTCAAAAGCAGTGAGAAAATAAAGTCACAAAAGTGACATGCGTGTATTTTCTTTTCAAAAAATGAAAATTAAGCTGCCTACAGTGCACCTGTTTGAAATACATAACAGTAAAAGGTAGATAACAGCAAATGTAAATAATTATTTAAATATGTTTTCATTTAAGTGTGTGCTAGTTAGACCAATATCTATTTTATTTTTTTTTTACAGTTTTTTGTATTGTATAACAGTACCAGGAATGGAAGAAACCCCTGCAAAAAAGGTATACAAAAGTAATACAAGGTTGAGGTGGGTATATGATACAACAAACAAAAGTCAAAGTAATTTTTCTTGCCCAGGACAGCAATGTCATGTTGGAACCTTTTCTTTAACCGAAATGTTACAGTCTAAAAGACTGCCAGAGGACAGGTGTTATGTCCAACTCTCACAACATAAAGCAAATGTATCCTTACAGAATAATGCTGCAATAAAATGCTGTACATTGCAAGGGGAAAAAAACAGTACGGCAGAAGGGTCTAAAATATTGCTACAGGAGGAAAATATAATGGTCTGTATTAATGATTCAGTAATTATAGGAAAACAACAATTATCAGAACTTTTAATAATCATACCACAGCCAAGTTTGATCAAGTAATTAAAATACTATCAACATGTCCGGTAGTAGAACAAAAGTACCAAAAATCAGTAATACATTTTAATATCTCATTCTCTCCTGAAACTACTGGCTGTAGGAAACAAACAGCATGGTATGATACTCTTTTAGGGGCGATGAGAACAGGTTTAGGTGCATTAAATTCAACTGATATAAAATTATTGGCAAACAAATTTAACAAGCCAGGATATTTCACAAATTGTGGATTTTACAGGGACAATGATTACCTACTATAGCTGGCACCTCGACACTGTAAAAATCTACTGCCAATCATTAGCGGACCGGAGTTCCGCTGTGGCGAACCCTAACCGGGGAAAAGCCGAAAGCACAACAACAACGACAGACATCGCAGAAGAGATGCATGGATTTTCAAAAAGACTTTTTGCAACTTTTAATGAATCTTTGATTAGCAGATTAGGGTTCAATGTTAATGTTATTAAATTTGTAGATAGGACTAAATGTACTTTGCAGTCTTTGTATGTACAAATGCAGAAAAATTCAGTGCAAATGAAGCTAATGTCAATTTATATGTGTAGACAGCAGTGTTTGAAAACTGGATTTCAAGTACTAAATGGATTGAGATGTATGGGCAACAAACGGTCTGCACAAATACATACTGCAGAGGAAAATTTACACATTATAATGTGACAAGTTCAAAAGTAATGTGTCAAGTTGTAGTTTTATTGTTGATTTTGAATCTATCCATACTAGAATTGATTACCCCAACCAGAGGGAAATTATATTGATTTACAAAATAAAACTCAGAAAATCGAGCATTGTACTCACACAGCTAATGGACTGGTATGTGGTCAGCACTCACCAGTGTATGAACCATGCTTTTTACAACATTTTGTAAATTTATGTAAATGGGCAATTTTACCTTGTAGTTTTGAAATGTTTACTGAAATAGCCCTACAGTTTGTGTGTATTTTAACAAATTTATGCGTGAATGGGCATACCTTCGTTGAAGGTTGTGCGTCAGGCCTGGCAAGCCAGTAAGTAAAAATCAACTGCCAATCATTAGCGGACCAGAGTTCCACTGTGGCGACCCCTAACCGGGAAAAGCCAAAAGACACAAACAAACTAAATGTTTTCTAAACAGTTAATTCAACAGTTGCAAAGGGTTAATAAAACAATTCTAAAACATGAATTAAGTTTTGTAATTGTAAAAGCAAATTAATCAAGTTAGCTAAAAACACTGAAGCAGACACAGCCCATAATTGGTGGGACGTGTTTACAGGATGGTCTGCAAAAGGAAAAAAAATTGCTAAACTGGATTATACACACAATTCTTATACTACTGCTTGTTATCATTGTCCTAACCATTTGAAATTGTGTTTTGACTTGTATCAAAAGATAGCTGAAGGTTTTGTTTCCTAATGTGTAAATCACAAAGAAAATTATGATCCAACTAAAGAATATATATCAATGTAAACTATTCTGTGTGTTTTAAAACTAAAGGAGGAACTGCTAGAGTCTGTTAAAGGGTTAAAATTGTCTTTGCTGTAAATAAGTAGAAAATGCAAAAATAAAAGTAGTTACTATGCATGCTTTGCATCCATACTTGTTGTCGGTGTGTCTTTCGGCTTATCCCAGTTAGGGGTCGCCACAGCAGAACTCCGGTCCGCTAATGTGTGGTAGTGGATTTTTACGTGCAGAGTTACCAGCCCTGACGCACAACCTTCAACGAAGGCACGCCCATTCACGCATGCCTCCACAAAGAAGACGCTCTAGCTGAGAATCGAACGCGACAACGTCTTGCTGTGAGGCGACAACACTACCGCAGCACGACTACCGCTGGTGCTTTGCATCCATAATATGTGACTCTAACTGCTCCGTGACTAGCACAGCTGCAAGGAACTGCAGATAAGAATGACTCGCTAATTCCTGAAGTGATTACTAGCACAGGTGCAAGGAAGACCGGAGACAGGAACGACTCCCTAAGTCGTGAAGGCTGTCGCATAAATTACCTTGAAAAACAACAAAAATCAGCTTATCAGCAGACTACATGACAACAAGCAAATACCAAAGTATTGACTTTAAAAGATTACTCGGACAAATGGATTCAGATGGTGTAACAAAAACTGTATAAAAAGAATGTAAAACTAAATGTTGCTAGTTCTGGTATTCTGTAGGAACAAATGGAGAATTATCTGTATCTGTGATGAAAAGCAAACCTTGTACAGTTAAAAGCTGTAAGCCGTAACTTATGGTACTTGTCGTTTATTATAAAAATAAGTTGTTTTATTAGTAACTGCGCTCTAACTGGTTAAATACTATAAAGTACAGTTTGCTTAAATTTATCAATCACTTTCATTTGCCCCTTTGAACAAATCAACAGTTGCTCACACAAATGTGTGCAGAGAAATGAGGAGAGGTGAAATGCCTCTAATCAGGCGCACTTTTAAACACTAACAGATCTAAAACGAGAATGTGTTAATATACATTTTACAAGTAAGTGCAAGAGTAATGCCTACAATTGTTTAATTACTTTAACCCTCACAGTACTGCTACAACATTACAATTTTAAAGAGGGGCAGTGCAAAATTCTGAAACAAAAATTAGGAATATTTAAGGATTTACTATGAAATGCTGATCAGCAAAACTCAAGGCATCAGAAATACCATAAACTAATGCCCCAAAAACAAAAGGGCAATAATGAAGAACACTGAACTGAGCGTAATTCGTGTCTATGAACACAAATGCAAGTTACACTCAGTCCAGTGTTCTCCATTATCGCTTAGACCTTTAATGTTTTCTGTGATGTACAAAATGTTATGAGATATCAGCTGTTTTAGTAGAACCGTACATGTATGAAGTGTAAACTGGATTGCCTTTCCACAGAACACTTTATATTGCTAATAATGGTAGCAAGTAAAAAGGCTGAGCAACTACAACATCCACCAACTGAACAAATGCTATGGGCACTGGTACTACCTTTTGACTGCAGTGGGATCTGATACCCTTGACCAGCCTTTACAGAGGGAACCAGGATCACAGTACCTGCAAATCAAACTTCAGCTACCTGCAGTTATGTTTCTAGTAGTAAAGTTTATTAAACAATGAAATGCTCAGAGGCTGGTGACCATGGAGAACACTGGGTTGAAGTAGTGTCGTTGTGATAATGATTTTAAAAGTTATGACAAACCGCGCATGTGTACAACTACGCTTCTGCAGTAATACTCCGGTGTCATGCAAAAACAATATTTCAGTCCAGTGTTCTCCATTATCACCTTCAAAAGAACAGAAAAAGTAAGGTATAAATGTTGCCCCCTTCTTCTTCTGGCTTTTCCCAGTTAGGGGTCGCCACAGCAGATCACCTGTCCACTCATGATTGGCAGTGGGGTTTTATGGTGTCGAGTTGCCAGCCCGGCAGCCAACCTTCCACAGAAGGCACACACACGCACTCACACCTAGGGTCAATTTAGAGTGTCCAATCCACCTACAGCACGTCTTTGGGATGTGGGAGGAAACCTGAGCACCTGGAGGAAACCCACGCGACCACAGGGAGGACATGCAGAGTCCACACAGAAAGCACCCCAGCCGAGGATCGAACCAGAGAACCTCTCACTGTGAGGCAGCAACACTAACCGCTGCACCACTGCGGCCACCCATAAATAAATGTTGCCCCCTTGCACACCTGAAATTGTACAGACCTACCAACTCCCCAGTCCCAACTCATGGAAAGAAGAAGACTTCCCAAATAGAGAATCAGTACTGGAGACACTTACAACTAATTTCTTAAGGAAAACATACATTAGCACGGTGCTCCTCAGTGTCTTGTGCCTTGTAGAACTTCACCTAAGTCACATGTACATTCAAGGCCCATGTTAGAAATGTTGGGGTCCCCAGCAAATGTCAAGTTGGGGGCCCCCTGCACACTTCCAGTCTAAGTATCACCCTGTCACTGCCACCCCCTCGAAAGCAATGTTTTAGTTCATTCTAAAAACTTTTACGTGTAGTACGTATGGACTGACCTGTAGCTTCAATGCTCTTACAGGCCCCTTTTCCTCATGCCTGTACTGCTCATGTTAGCCTGCCTCACAAAGGGACATTCACAGTTACTGACATTTAGCTGCAACAATGGTACATTACTACAATTCTATTTACAGGGTTGGACTTGTGTGAAATGTTATCATTGCCACTGCCTACTGTTTCAGCCCCGCCCCATACACATCTTCCAGAACTCCTTCTGTTTCCCCCCAACCTTGGGCTCGCCACACCATGTGCATTTCTTTTTTTCCCCCATTTTCTCACATTGTGTGTAAATATATCTATATCTATCTATATATCTATATATATATATATATATGCGTGTGTACACACATATTTATGTATGTATATATATATATATATATATATATATATATATATATATATACACACACACACACACACACACACACACTAAGCCATACAGCCTGGGACTGCAAAAAAAAAAGTTAACTTTTGCATTATTCAGACACCCTTCACTTACCTGGAGATTAAGACTCCCTGACTTACCTATTTAAATCTAAACGGGTGTGTCTCAATAAAAGGCCAACCTGGCAGTTTGGAGTAGAACTCGACAAATAGGGTCTACTTGCGTACCTCTTAAATGTCCAGATTTGTGCATTTTTTGATATGTTCCTCCTAAACTGTGTGGGTTTCTGGAAATCACACCGAGGACTAAACTAACGAAATACTGACCAGCAATATTTTAAAGTCTGCTCATATTTTGGGCCTTTACTCCCACGTTATTTTGGCTTTGTCCACATTCCATGTGCTAACATGTTGAAAAATATGCTCCTCTTAAGATGTTACAGTAATATTTTTCCACTTCGGTATACTTTTTTAGACATATGTATTGATTTTTTTTTTTTTTTTTTGCTTGTCCCCGTACTCCAAAATCAAATGCGTACCCTCGAGTGCTCGTTTCACAATTGTGCTTAACTTCTTGGGGGAAAATGTCATAATTCGGGATAAAAAAAAATACCAACGACACCGAAAAAACTCGCATACTTATGGTTACAGATGTTTTAGTCTTCTGAAGTAAAATAAACAAAAACATGCGGGAATCGCTTTTTTTTCTATTACCATTTTAAACAGAGACAAACGCGTAAAGAACTATCTTCAACTTCGAACCCTTATTTTTATATATTTTCCAGTGGGATACACCCACACTGCCACTACCGATTGGATACATACCGAAGTAGAAAACTGAAGGCTGAAGGTTTCGCGACTTATACATAAGAAAGCCTATACCTGCGCGAAATGAAGGAGGAGGGGACGTTTGGAAGCATTTTACAGTTTATGCTACACCGATGCATTTCTGCTGATAACCTGTGTGTGGCGCGGTAGTAATACTACTAGCCCTTTTCAAAATGACTTTGTTCAGGAATGAAGGGCAAAGCAAAAGTCATGGACAACTTGTAATATACCGTAATGCACTTAAAGCTACGGACACACAGTTTTTAATCAATATGCATTTTCTGAACAATAAAATATAAGAAATTTAACTAATAGGTATGAGGCATTAAATAACTGTGCTCTACACACATACTGGTTAGGATTATTTATATGGGAAAAATTACTACTCATTTTAAATCTAACACATTAAAAGTGTTGTCGTCCTGTCTTCATAAATAATTTAAGATTCAACTTATGGTCACGTTACAGACCATTCCAGCGACACTCAAAGCGTTTAACATGCGCTGAAACAATACTTTAGATCTGATGGAATTATCTATTTAGTATACTTGTTTGATATAACTCGTAGTTTTCCCGAAGTCTGGACACGTACAAATATACTTAACGCGCAAGCTTGAGAAACTAATAGTATATTCTGTACAATGCACTTTACTAGTCCTTTTTGACGATTGTGCCCCTTAAAACTTACAGTGTTTAAATATTCTAATAATTACATCACAAGCAATACACACATATTTGTGTGTGTGTTATCTATAATCTATTTATTTTATTTTACATTTGTTAACCGGGAAATTCCGACTGGACCAGGTCCATTTTCAGCGGAGGCCCGGGGAGAAAAGCTCCAACATAAAGTTATACAAATACAGTACATCCAGCATAATACACAAAACAGGTTACATCATGTATGCCGAGCATAGTAATACAACAAGAATTAATAAAAACACTCCAGGTAAAAGATATAGAACACGGGTAAAAAGACAATGTCAGTCATACTTTGGTAAGAAAAGAAAATATATCAAGTAAGATTCTACAGTTAAAAGTACCCTTTCAGATGACCAAGCCTACAGGGGATCAGAGCTCCAGCATGTGATCAGAGAGGAATTTGGGGAGTTAATAGTAGTATGGGTAGGGTTATGTGATACAAGGGCATAACCATGTACTAAGAAGGTGCGATTTGAGGGAGTTTTTGAATATGGATGTGGAGGGGGCAGTGGACACAGATAAGGGAAGAGAGTTCCAATTTCTGGCAACGGTGTGGGAGTAGAGCGCTTTCCCTGCATTATTGTTAGCCTTGGTGATGGAGAGGAGAGATTTTTCACTGGATCTTAGGTATCAGTTTGTAGTATAGATAGTAAGTAGGTTGGATAATGAGGGGGATTTTTCAGGATATTTGAGAATATTGTAGGCTGTGCCCAGCTGGTGATAGTTAAGTAGCTGTGGTAGCTCAAGCCATTTTAGTTCTTTTAGTGCAGCACAGTGATGGGTTCTATAGGTTGAGTTAGTAGCAAACTTGGCTATTTTATTGTAGCATGATTCTAGTTTGTCTAGGTCACATTGTCTGATTTGGGTAAAAATTGGTGCTGCGTATAATAGAGTTGAGAGGAGGTGGCTTTGTGCAAGAGTGACTCTTGCTTTTTGTGAGAGAAAGGACTTATGCCTGTATAGGGAGCCTAGTTTTTTGTGTACTAGTTTTATGGTATGTGAGATGTGAACATCAAAGTGGAGATTATTGTCTATTTCAATGCCCAGAAGTTTGGTGTGGTTAGAAGGGGAGATGGTGGTGCCGTCATTAGAGGTTATGGTAAAGGAGAGGGTTTTTTTTTGATCTATTAGGGGTAAATAGTAGCAGTTTTGTCTTTTTGGGATTTAGAATTAGTTGGATCCCAGATATCCATTTTTCTACTGAGATAAAGGTATCTTGAGTGAGTGTACGTAGGGTGGTGGGAGATGAGGCGGAGCAGATCAGAGTTGAATCATCTGCATATTGTATGAGTGTGGCATGTTGTGTAGAGCATTTGAGGTTATTTGTGAAAATAGAGAACAACAGCGGGCCCAGTATAGAGCCCTGTGGGACACCTATGGTGGCTGGAAGTTGTGTAGACAGAGTTCCTTTCCACTGGACTGATTGTTGCCTGTCAGACAAGTAGCTTCTGAACCAGGCTATAGTAGAGGAGGTGAAGGATAATGATGTTAGTGAGTCTAGTAGAATGGAGTGGGAGACCATATCAAATGCTTTTGAGAGGTCTAGGAAAATGGCTGATACATATTTGTTATCATTCCTGTGAAGGTTTATATAATTAGTGAAAGACTGTGGTAGTGCTGTGATGTGGACGGAAACCGTGTTGTGTGGTAGATAGTAGATTGTGTGTGTTAAGAAATGTCATCACTTGCAAGTGGATGCATTTCTCAAGAATTTTGGATAAGGGGCAAAGGATGGCAATAGGTCGGTAGTTGGAGAATTCATAAGAATTACCTCCTTTATGGAGAGGAATGATGCGAGATACTTTCCAGAGTTTGGGTATGTAGGATTCTAGTATGGAGCGGTTGATAAGGATGGAGACAGGATATGATAAGGAGTCACTAGCCATTTTTAGGTATGCAGCAGGTATGTTATCAGCTGCTAATGTGGTTGGCTTTAGTTTTAGGAGGAGTTTTTTGATAGTTGAGGTGGGCACTGGTGATAGGCTGAAAGGTGGTGGTGTGGAATAGGTTATGTTGTGACTGAGGTAGACTGTTTTTGGTTATTTGACTGGACAGGGCTAAGATGGATTTAGTAAAATGGTTATTAAATTGAGAAGCTGTGTCTAGGGTATTGTTAGTAGAGATGGGTGCTGGGGTTGTGGTTTTGCCTGGCTTTAGTAGGGAGTTAATAGCATGCCAGAATTTTTGTGGACTATTTGAATATTTCCTTTGGGCGCTAAGAAAATAGTTTTGTTTGTTTATTTTGGATTCAGCCTTGGCCTTGTTTCTAAGCTGTTGATAGTATTGTCTGGAGCTAGGGGTTTTGTCAGTTTTCCAGATTTTCCAGGCTTTATCTCTAGCTTTTAGTAAGGCTCTGGTGTCTCTATTTAGCCAGGGTGCGTAGTTGGATTTAACTCTGATCTTTCTGCTGGGAGCTAGACTATTAAGGATGTTAGAGAAGGTTGTATTGAAGTAGTCTACTGCCTGGTCTAACCCGAGTGTCCGTAGTGGTTCCCAGTTGCAGTGGCTTAGGACAGTATTTAGGTATCGTGGGGTAAGGTTACGGTCATCTCGTACAAATTTGTAGACTACTGGTTTGGGGTGATTGGAGTGTTTCTGGAGTAGGAAGGTGGGGAGATGATCACTTAAGTCATCTGGGAGGCAGCCTACTGTATAGTTTTGTTTGGGATAGTTGGTTAGTGTCCAGTCCAGTATGGATTCTCTCTTTGTTTTCTCATCTATTCTAGTTGGTTCTTTAATTAGTTGAGAGAACCCATATAGATTGATATGTGTAGAGGGGCTGCTGGAGTTACAGGTTGCCCAGTCAGTGTTAAGGTCTCCTAGTAGGATCATTTCCTGAGGTAGATTGTACTTTGTCCAGTGTAGGATGTCTTCTATTACGAGCGAGTTGTTGCCTGGAGGTATTTTCATTACAATAATGTATATCTAATGTAATCTGGAATTCAACCTTCCAAGAAAAAGCTAAGCAGTTGCACACTACCAATTGCACAGATGAATATCGATCACTATTGTTTCACAGTCAAGATTCTGCAGTGGTGGTGCTGCGGTAATGTTGTCGCCTCACAGTAAGACGCTGACCGTTCCGGTTCGACTCTCAGCTAGAGCGTCTTCTGCGTGGAGACATGCGTGAATTAGCGTACCTTTGTTGAAGGTTGTGCGTTAGGTTAGGGCTGGCAACTCCGTACGTAAAAATCAACTGCCAATTATTAGTGGACCGGAGTTCCGCTGTGGCGACCCTTAACCGGGAAAAGCCGAAAGACACAACATCAACATTGTTTCACAGTCAAGGATGATTCCCCTGCTAGGAGAACACTACTGCTGGTTGCATACATCTGAACTGTCCAGAATTTCCGGGAATGTCTAGATTTTTTATTCATATTTTTAAAGCGTTCCTCACATTTGTGGTTTTCTAGCAAATCACTGAGGACAGAAGTTAGTAAATAATGAATGTAATTTGAGTTTAAGACTTCATATCGTCCGGAAAATGCATGATAATGCAAAACCTGTTATTCTACCAACTGTCTGAGAGCAATATATAAAATTTGTCCATGATTTTCATTCTTTGAATCCCCCTCATTATTTTGGGCTTTGCCCAGAATTCTCCTGCAGAGATTGAGATGTATGAGGCTATGGCAGAATTACAATGGTGTATCCCCCCAGATATGTTCAGTCCATGAAAGCAAGTTTTAAGAAGACTGAAACATGGTCTTCGATGTTGGAGGTTTATGCATGTATGATACACTACTAGTGTTTGGCTGCACTCTGTAAGTTCCTTGCAGGTGTCACAAGCTAGATCTCCTGTGGATATCCAGCATAACTTTTAATAGGGTATGAACATGAGGAAGATTACAATATAGGGCCATACTAGTTTATATAGCTGTATACTTTAACAGTAGCTGCACTGTTTGAACTTAACTACATGGCCATATGTAATTTAAGTATGCTGTGCACAGAGATATAGTTCAGATGTGTGACATATATGTGAATCATGCAGACTGTCTGGTTACTATGTGAACTTGCTGGTTACAGTCCTGTGCATGTCACACACTGCTTGGCAGTCTGAGGAACGATAACCCTTTTGTTCACAAACCATTGTGGGCCACGTGGGACCTTTATTATTATTATATTATTATTATTATTTTACATGTGTGCAGTCCATGGCGCTTAGTACCTCAGGGAGGTGTGTGATATAGAAGACAAGCAATGAATTCTCTCCAGAGATGCACAAAGAAACTATATATGATCCCCCACATGTAGAAGCTTTATGTTGAGGAACATTTTGAGTATTTTAAGAGTGGATGCCTGTGAGATATCCAGTCTGACCCCGTTGGTCTCTGAAAGGTACTGGTAGGAAAAATTGGTCTTCAGAGGTATGACAAGGCCATGCATACTTATTGATTGTGTGTGAGCAACTCAGATCAGCCAAATCCTGCGCAATGTCTTGACTGACTCTAAAGTGATTAATAGTGTCTTGTTTATGGAAACTGCAAAAAGTCAAATGCTGATGGTTTTGTTTACATTAGTGCTGGACAATGCCCGCATACCAGTGGGAAGCAATAGTGCTAAAAATTGCAGCAAGCTGCTGTGTGACAGCTGCTTTGACTCAAAGCATTCTTGATGCCCACATTTTTGGTATGTTTTGCCTTTTATAGTCAGGCACACACAGAGGTGCAGTATTGTCTGTACATTAGCCTGCACCTGTCTGTAATTTTCTGATTTTAGCATGCAAATGCGTGCTGCATACCATGCAACTTATCTATGAAGCCTAACCAATATTCCAAGCACCTTTATTATCCATTTTAACATGGTGACTACACGTGGAAGGCAAAGTGAGGTTTTACTTATTATGTGCCCAATAGCTGGAGTAATATGTTCTAGGAGGCAAGTCTGAGCATTTCCTGGGGAGAGCAGGCCCAAAGAGAGAGATGGGTCATCTTAGTAACTAACTGATAGTAGCCTGCTTTAGGCAGTACAACCAGATTACTAGCAGGGAAGAGTTTAGATTCCATATTAAGACTGCTAGATGAGTCTCAAGAAATAGTTTTCTGGAGTCCTGATGTTAATCTACAAGGAAGCATTCATTCTCACTTGGATTGTAAAGTATGGTAGTGGAGAAAAGGAATATATTATTTATTTATTTTCAGTTTGATTACTGGGGAAGTCCACTGGGCCAGAACGTGCCCATTTTCAGTGGCGGCCCGGGGAGAAAAGCTCCATAAGCAATACAGTAATGGTTACATAATGTTAAAGGTAAAATACAAGTATAAAATTCATACAGTAAGGAAATGCAAATGCATAAAATGTACATCATAAAACACAGTTAACAGATAATAGAGAACACAGTTTACAGGTATTTCCATTCAACACAGCATGATCAACTGTATGTACATATATATATATATATATATATATATATATATATATATATAAATATATATATATATATATATATATATATATATATGCATGGGTCTATGTTATAACAGCGAACGTTCAAAAAAGCGAACGCTGTTATATCGACCATAAAAGAATGAAAACAAAAAAGAGCAAACAGCCAGAACAGCAAATTTTTTCCCAGGGAAAAAATTTGCTGTTCCCAAACAAAAAAAAATACACACTAAACACTATTTTAAGTGGGGGGCTTTGCCCCCAACACCCTCCCTACTTAAATATACCAACTCCGAGATCGCACTACAGTGCCGAAAATGGCAAAGTGACAGAAGCGGCCACGCAACTTCTTTCCCAGGGAAAGAATTTGCTTAAAAGCAGCTTTGTCATTTTGCGTTTTCGACATTTACAGTTCGACCAAGACGCAGTCGACAGAATGTGTTTTTGGTCTTCTGACAGGAACCCCATGCATATATATATATATATATATATATATATATATATATATATATATATATATATATTGCTGTGTTAAATCTGTATGAATTATCACAAAGCAGAGTTGCACTGTTATCGTATGAAAAGAAGGATTACTAGAACTGTTTAAAATGTTTATCCCTTTTTTGTTTGTTTCTAAAACTGAGCTGTGTAACTAAACAAATTGCACACTGAGTTGTTAAAGGACGGCAATGGGATTCTGCTCTTAAATGCTCAACTTCTCTGTCCTTTTTCTCCCTATTTACTGTCCCTATTATGAATAAAGAACAATACAGCATTTAAAATATTTTAAATCAACTGTTTCTCTCTGCTAGAACTGTACCTTACTGTACTGTGGTGGTTTTACTTTCAAAAAACATTTATCCCACCCTGGAAAAGCTTGCTGCAGTCTCCAATTCATTGATGTCATCAAAACTAATAAATACAGGTAGTTTTCTGGCCAGTTCCCTCCCCAAACTGACATTACCACAACCATCCTAAAAACCCATCCATGCTGTGATGTCACAGCTCCCCTTTCCTTCCCCTTGCATACAGAAAGTAAATGCTAAAACAAGGAAACAGTACATGAGTCAAGTCTGCTGCTGTGAGCCGTCAGTCACAGCAGGTAACAGCTCAAATTACCCTTAGCACTTTGACAGCTAGGGAAGTTAGGTGTGAAGGGGGATGGGAGATGAGTCAAAGTAGTACAATTCAATCTTCACAAAAGACTGCAGTTTAGCCATTCTAAAAAGAAGCAGCAGTAAAAAGCATTTTGAAAATCTGCTCTGTGTCCTTTACAACATTTGTGTTTTAAGTAGTCACTGAACGGCATGAAATGTTACTTAAATCTAACTGACTGAAAGACAGCAGTGCATGCATGTAAAATCAGTGCAGTGACAGGAGCTTTAGAAAGAAAGAGGCCTGTGTGATGTAATTTTTTACAGACAAGCACTGCATTGTGGGATACTTAGAGGCAAACTAAACAATCAGAATTACTTCAAGATGCCAGACCCCATGTGGGCAGACTCAGAAATTACATATAAAAATATTTTAAAATCTATAAGTAGTCCCGGAGTGATGTTAAAAATGTAGGAAACACCAAACCATGATGAAATAAACATGTTTTTTGAGTCTGTGGGTATGGTTCACCTTTAATAGAAAATAGAGCTTCTGGACTGAAACTAAAAGTCAACATGAAAGTGGGCTTTCGTTTGGTTTCTCCCTCTCCCAGTTTTAAATGGGAAGAATTATCTTTTTTTATATTATTAAATATATCCACAGTAAAAAAATGGCTCCAGAAACTGTTTTATTGTTACAAGCAAAATATCAATGCTACAGCATGTTGAGTAAGGTAGGAAAAACATTTTTTTTCATAAACTGTAAACTGTGAATATTTCTTGCTCGCTGCACTCTACCTTAATAAATTCCCTCACCTGAAAGTGGAATGTAGTGCTGTCTCTTTCATTTCTCAAAATCTTTTGGGTTTCTAATACCATGATGGGAATGGACCCCATTCCTAAGTCAAAGTACGATTAAAGTTCATGAAATTAGCATTGTTTCAATCTTTGATGTCAGTCAAAAGTGCTCTTCGCAGCACCATCAATAAGCACAGTGATGGCTCCTTCTGCAATTCATATGGAGTTACATGGCTTGGTAACATATCTAAATATGATTGTAGTTTCTTTTTTATAAGACCCATTGCTCCTACTACTGTTGGAACTATCTGGGTATCTGGGTATTTTTCTTCCACATGGCTCTCGTTTCTGGCTGCAGATACTGATATTTTCTGACTTTGTGTCTCTCTGTACACAAGACACTGTAGTCAGTGGGTCTGGCGATTTCAATGATCAATGCTACGCTTGTCTTCTTTTCTTGGACCACTATATCTGGTTTTCTAGCATCTATCTTTTGAACTGTTGATAATGGGTGATCCCATGTTATATAAACTTCACCATTTTCTATGATGATTTGTGGCTCATGTTTCCAGTGTTTTTCAGCCACTTCAGTGCCATAATGTTTGCACAATCCCCAGTGCAACAAACTTGCCACATTATTATGTCTTTCGGTATACAGTCGTTCTGCCATTAGTATGTCGCAACCAGCAACAAGGTGTACAACTGTTTCTAATTCAGTTTTACAAAACTTACATTTGTCTGTTTCTCCCACATGTTCAATGGACTTTGTAAACCAATGTGTACGTAGCCCACTATCTTGGGCTGCTAATATTAGCCTTTCATCTCTTGGTTTGAATTTGCCTCTCCTTAACCATTCCTGCATTTGTTCCTGATCAACATGAGGTTCTTCCTGAAGTTTTCTATACCTGCAACTATATTTATGCTTTTTCCACATTTCTTGCCTTCTCATCTGGTCCTTCACCTTATATTCTTTCTTTTGTTTTTTTGGCACATTCAGTTGCTGCCTGATTTTTATCTACTTCTAGTTTGATTTCCATTCCTGCTTGACGCCAATATGCTTCTGCTAAATTAAGCAGAGAAGTCATCTTATATTTATTCTCCTCATGTTTCAAAACTTTAACTATGTTTGGGTCTTGTGAGGTCAGCTGATGTGTGGAGTCCCACAACTGAAGATCCATACATGTAATCAATTTCAAGGAAGCCCATCCCTCCTTCGGAACAGAGAATATATAATCTTGGTATACACTGATTTTTATAAATCTGGTGAGCATCAAGCATCCTTCTTGTTTTCCTATCCAATCTATCCAACACGTTTTGGGGCCAGTAAATCACTCCTAAACTGTAGGACAGAAGAACAAATTGGTTTATAGCTTGGATTTTGTCCGTAGATGTCAACACTGTTTTCAGGATTAATTTAAGTCTCCTAAAGTATTCCTTACTATGTCTTATTCGCATTTATTCATGTTTTATTGTTGATCCTTCATCAATTCCTAAATATTTATACACTCCCTCTTGCTCAAGTTCTTTTATATCACATTCTTGTCCCAAACTGATGTTTTCCTGGTGCTGCAGTTTTCCTGCTTTAAAGGTTGCTTTTGCACACTTATCAAGACCGAATGACATTTTTATATCATCTGAAAAAGTTTTGACAATCTGCAGCTGTGCTTTCAGTTCCTCATCTGATGAATTATACAGTTTTAAATCACTGACAAAGAGAAGATGAGAAGTCTTTACACTTTGTTGTTTTTTAGGAGCCATATTGTAGCCATGGCCTTAGCTGTTAAGGAAACAGCTTAATGGGTTAGTGACAAGGCAGAATAGTAGTGGTGTCAGAGAGTCAGCCTGGAATATCCCCCTTTGAATTTTTATCCCTGGGATAATAATCTGTCCTTTATCATGCCTTAATTGCAAAGTGGTCTGCCACTCTTTCATGGTCAATGTAATGTAGTCAATCTGTGTAGGGTGTATCTTATACATTTTTAAGCATTCTTTTATCCATGAATGTGGGATACTATCAAATGCTTGTTTATAGTCAATCCATGCCATACTTAAATTCTTTTCCTTTTTACAGATCTCCAGTATGACTTTATTTAACAACAGATGCTCCTTTGTTCCATATGACTTTCTTTTATTGCCCTTTTGTTCTACTGCCATAATTGAGTTTTCTTCTAAATGACTATAAACCCTGTCAGCATAAGTTCCGGTGTATAGTTTATATGTTGTCTGAAAGGCAAGTTATTGGTCTATAATTTTTAGGGTAGCTTGCAGGTTCACTCTTAAGAGCATTGTTTTGCCTGTTGTTAGCCAGGTTGGTGTCTGTTCGGGGTGCGCATATAAATAGTTCTTCCTTATGGCTAAATCCTTGTGCAAAAATGTTAATACCTTTAACCAAAAGTTAGGTACTGCATCTGGGCGTGGGTTCACTCTTAAGAGCATTGTTTTGCCTGTTGTTAGCCAGGTTGGTGTCTGTTCGGGGTGCGCATATAAATAGTTCTTCCTCATGGCTAAATCCTTGTGCAAAAATGTTAATACTTTTAACCAAAAGTTAGGTATTGCATCTGGGCGTGGGTTCACTTTTAAGAGCATTGTTTTGCCTGTTGTTAGCCAGGTTGGTGTCTGTTTGGGGTGCGCATATAAATAGTTCTTCCTAATGGCTAAATCTTTTTGCAAAGATGTTAATACTTTTAACCAAAAGTTAGGTACTGCATCTGGGCCTGGGGTTTTCCAATTAGAGGCTTTTCTTAACTTTGTTTCAATGTCTCTGGCTGTTACATCATAGGTTCATAGGTTCATAGTTAGATACTAGGCTATTGGCCCTATGGCCTATATAAGCCTAGCCAAATGTACCCTGGCTTTCAACACCCAAGAAAATTATTTTCCTGTGCCACTGTCGAGCAGAACCACAGAAGTGATCCCCGGGGTGAATTTCCTGTCTCCCATCCAGTCATCAAGATTTTTCTTGAAGAGTGCTAATGAGGAGCTTTGTTTGATATAGATAGGTAGTTTGTTCCAGAGTATAGGAAGTCTATGGGACAGGAATCTATCCCTCCAGCATGTTCTGTTTATTGTGGTGACGAGGTTTAGGTCCCTAGAGCGTGTAGCTCGTAGGGATTGGGATTTCTTTAAGTGGAGCATGTCTAAAAGCTCTGGGTTTGACATAGCTTTGTGTGTTAGGCAGAGATCACCTCTGAGTAGGCGATATGCAGCAGAGTAAAGCTGCAGTTTTTTTAGATGGTCTGCATAGGGCATCTCTTTGAGGCCGGTAATCCTCTTTGTGAGGTATTTCTTTGGCCTTTCCAGTTGTTGTAGATGTCTTGTGAGGTATATACCAAAAGGGGCATTGTACTCTATAATGGGTCTAATGAGTGACGAGTAGAGGGGAACAATGACCTCTTTTTTCCTGGATGAGAAACCTTTTGTGATGAGGTGTGCCATATAGAAGGATTTCCTGACTACTGTGGCGATGTGATTATCAAAGGAGAGACTACTGTCCACCTGTGTCCCAAGGTCTCTTATCACACTTTCGGTGTTAAGTAGACTACCACCTATGTGGTAGTTCATGGGTACTGAGTTTTACCAAAGGGATGACAATGCACTTTTTGGCATTGAGCTTGAGGCCATGGCTTTGACACCAGGCATCTGTCTCAGCGAGGCCCTTTTGTAGGATGTCCACATCTTTTGGAGTTTTGATTATGGCTCCTAGTTTGCAGTCATCTGCGAACTTCATTAGCCAAAGACCTTCTGTGTTGGCCTGTACTTCAGAGAAGTAGATACCAAACAGGAGAAGACCCAGGACTGAACCCTGTGGTACTCCACTTGTCACTGGTCTGAAGTTGGATTTGGAGTCTGCTACTTTCACAGTATGGGCTCTGTCAGTGAGCCAGTTGGCAACCCATCTTGTGACATAGGGATTTATACCTAGTTTAGTGAGTTTATCTATAATTCCAGAGTGGGGGATGGTGTTGAAAGCCTTGGCGAGATCTAGATAGGCTGTGTGAACCACCTTACCCTCATCTACGGCTTTGGTGACTGCTTCAAAGAAGTCTATCAGGTTTAGGAGACATGATCTGCCTTTTACAAACCCGAACTGGGTGGGGTCCTGAGTTTGGAGATTACCAATGTCATTGTTTATAAGTTCCATGATGATACGCTCCATAGCCTTGCAGACCAGGCTCGTTAGGCTAATGGGGTGGTAGTTTCTGGGGTCTGTGGTGGCTCCCCCTTTGTCGAGTGGGATAACTGTTGCTGTGCGCCATTCAGTGGGCACATAGCCTGAGGTGAGGCTATGATTGAACATGGTACTTAGGTGGGGTGCCAGTTCGTTCTGTAGTTCAAGTAGAACACAGCCTGGGACGTCGTCAGGTCCCATGGATGCTGTGTTCTTGGCTTTGGATAGTGTGTTTTTTACCTGTGCAGCCATGATTACAGGAACTTTGCATTCTTCTGGTATAGAGATGGGCCCTTTAGGGGATGACAGAGGGGTAAAGTTAGCACTGAACCTATCTGCCAGGATGTTGGCAATATCAGTTGGTTCTGTATATTTAGTGCCATTGTGCTGTAACTCAGAGCAGATCTGAGTGTTGCCATTGTGATTCTTGACATAGCTATAGAATGCTTTGTGGTTGTCTTTAGAGTCAGTGACGATTTTGTTTTCATAACTAGCTTTGGTGGATTTTATGAGGGATCTCCGCTTCTTACTGAGGCTGACCAGGGAGTTTCTCCAATCATGGGATTTTAGTCTTTTTTGCAACAGTTTCTTTCTTTTGTTGTAGAGTTTGTTTATGGCAGGGGACCACCAGACTGGCTTCCTTTTTTTGGAGGATAGCATCTTGGTTCTGTTAGGGATTGCATGATCCATGCACTCGTGTAAGTGCTTATAAAGTGCATTTGTGTAGGATTCAGCAGTCATACCTCTATTGTCTGTCAGCATGGGTGTCGTGAAGTTTGCCACTTCTGTCTTAAGAAGTGAAAAGTTGGCTTTGGAGAAATTTTTTACTGTGGTTTCCCTAATGGGGGGTGGGGGAGGGATGTGGATGTCTAGGGTGATTAGCTTGTGGTCAGATCTGACCAACAAGGAATTGACCTCTGGTGTGGAGCACCGGTTGCCCATATTGGTAATAACCAGGTCTAGGATATTGCTGCCCCTAGTGGGGGTGTGGATAAGTTGATCCATGGCATTGGAATTTATGAATTCCAGAAAACGTTGAGCACAAGAGTTGGTACATGAATAGTTTTCCCAGTTAAAGGTAGGGTAGTTGAAATCGCCCATTATTAGGGTGTTAGGTTGTACTCTAATATTTTCCAGTGTATTAAGAAATGAGGAGTGGGAATCCTGGGGCATGGTGGGGGATCTGTAACAAGCTACAATTTGGATTGCGGTCTTGCCCAGAGTTAGTTTCACTTGGATAATTTCGGATGCATTATGCTGAGCAACTAGCCTGGAGGTGTGGATATTCTTAATGAATATGGACACGCCTCCGCCTTTATTGTTTCGGTCCAGGTTAGGTGGCCGAAAGGTGTGGTATGAATTATAGCCTGGTAATGCAGGGGTACTCTCTGGAGCCTTGAACCAAGTCTCTGTCACTGCACAGATGTCGATGTCCTCCATTTTAAGGAGTGCCTCGAGAGAGTGCATTTTGAGGTTTAGACTTCTAGCATTGAGTAGCAATACCCTTAGATTCTTCTTGCCTGTACCTGTTAGGGTGGTGAATTTGTCATTTGAATCTTGCCTAAAAAAGGCACTATAGGGGTGGCTAGAGCCTTAGCCAGTATCCAGAATCCCAGGGATGACAGGTGCAGGCCATCTTTGGCAAAGCATCATGGCTTGTCGATCATGTCATCCCAGGCAGACAGATAGCGGATCCCCTTAGAATGACACCAGAAGCTTAGCCAATTGTTGAAGTCAATCATTTTGTCCTTGTACTGTGGTATCATTCTGGGTGATGGCAGGATGCTACTCAGGGCTAGGGTCATACCTGCCTGGGCTACAAGATCGGACAGCTCCTCCATGTCCCTTTTCATGTAGTCCAAGGAGGTACGTCTCAGGTCATTCACACCAAACTGGACAATGACAGAGTCATATTTGTACTTGTTGTGGAGTGACCTGAGTGCATGCATTATGTGGTGGATCCTGGCACCTGACAGGCAGCTGACAGTAACTTTCTCCTTGTTTAGCCTGGTGAGTGGAACATCAGTGTGCCTGACTATAGAGTCACCTATGACTAGAGTGTTGGGTATGTTGTTATGCCTTATGGGCTGTGGTTGAGTGGCACACTGAGTTTGTGGGCTATGTGTCATTTGGGTTGTGTTGGGGGGTGGAGGTTGCTTGTGTTTCTGCTTTGGAGGTCCCTGTTGCTTGGGCAGGTTTTACTGAGAGCCTCCAGAATGTAGGTGTGTGTTTTGTGTTTCTATGTGTGTGTTTTGGTGGTGTAGGTTTTGAGGGACTATGTGCTGAGTGTGGTGTGGTGCAAGTGTTTACCTTCTCCTCTTGACTGTCTAGTCCAGTCTTGGGTGAAGACAGCTTTGCTTCCAGTTTGGCTATATAAGTGCATCTCTCACAGGTTGTAGTGTTGGGTGGTAGGAGGAGAGGGTTGTCTGTGTACATGAGGCAATTACTGCATTGCCCCAAGATGCCCAGATTCATCAGGTAGACAGGAGAAAACACCGGGAGCTGACCCTTAGACATGCCTGAATAGGTGCTTATTTGTTAAGTACTAGAAACTGTTTTCCTCTAGACAATGAGGAAAGTTGAGTGCTGTAGTAATTTGTAGCTTATTTAGTGCTTACAATAAGTTCTGAACAAGTGCTGAAACAAAAAACTGGCTAGTTCTAAGAAACAAAATTAGGCTAGAAGGCTTCCCTCCAACACAGAAAGGCTTGGGGGCCTAGAAGCCTACAAATAGTCCTGGACACAGCAAATCTATATCCAGGCTAGACTACCCACAGGAAAGGCAGGAAACAAGCTTAGAACTTTTTTTTTTTTTTTTTTTTGTAGTGGAAAGAGAGAAAGGAGTAGCAGAAACTAAGCTGATTGGCCTTCTCAAATGCTCTCCCTGTACTGGGTAGAATGAGGTAATGACACTACACTGGGAGGAGGGTCCCAGATCAAATTTACACTAGGGGCGGGCAACTGCAAAGCCACCAACTTTTAAGAAAAAAAGCTCAAAAGAACCAATGAGGTGCTTAGTCTAAGCTGTAGTCCAGGTGACCTCAGTCAGCCAATGACCTTAAACAATTCTCTCTCACTGAAATGCCTGATGGCTTTGGCTAAACCAAGATGTCCTTGAATATGTGCTCAGACACACAGCCTCCACAAACATTAGGCCCAAATACAAGCCTGAATATGGAAATGCTACAAATATCCCCACTACTTAGAAACAAACTGCAGAAATGTTTCTTACAGCAGAAAAGCAGCAGTGAGCCTTTAAATGAAAGTTTTAAACAGCTAAAGGAGCCTCTAGAAAAAGAGTTTAACTGCAACAAGTTATCAGAAACAAACAACCCAACAGATGCTTAATAAAAGTGGACAATTTCCAGTTAATACCTCACACACAGTGAAACTAGCTAGAAAAATATACAGTACACAAAGTGCTATAATTAACAAAGAAATAAACAAAATAAGCAAAAAACAGGATACTTAATTTTATATATTATAGTTCCGAGTTTGCTCAGTGTCCTTCCTTCAATTAGCTCAGTGTGAAATGGCAGAAACATCCCATTTCATATCCTGCACCTTTAAACTTCTTATTCTCTCTTTTACGTCTTCTATCCATTTAGCATGTTTATGTTCCACGAGATCTTTATAGATACTTCTCCAAAATGTATCATCTACGTTTTTGGCTGTCTTTCAATTATATTTATCTGTGTATCTTCTAAGTTTTTCCACCTGTGCTGAAATTTTTAGTTTGTTATTTGCAATAGTGCATGCTAGATCCTAGTCTCTTCTAATACTGCACATTGCTTTTATCACATCTATCTCTCGTAATATTTTTGTTGATCTATTCCCTCTTCTATAGTCTTCTAACAGTGACAGGTCTTGTCTTAATTGCTTTATAGTTTTCTCTGTTTGATACTTCCATGATGGTATTTGATTTTGCCCCTTCCTTTCCCTCACTACCTTGTGTTCTTGTGGTAGAACTTTATCAGTTATTAATTTAGCAGCACAGTAATATATCCTGTTCACTTCTGTTATGTCACATGGGTCCCTATGGTCAGTCCTAATTATTGCATTCATTTGTTTTATCAGACTTCTGACTTTTTGGGTTTTATTGACCTTCTGCAGTCTATTTCTCTCATTGATCTTAATATATCTATCCATGTCCATTAAATCAAGCAACTCTTCTCTTAGCTCATTTTCTTCCAAACTGAGTGCACATCCCTTGTTTTCCATTTCCTGTGGGCATTCTATAGAATGTTCTATAGCATCTTTCTGTGGTACCTTCTCTTCAATTTCATCCTGTGCCATCTGTTGCTCTGTCATATAGGAACTCACTGATCTATCACTCCTCAGCATTGACTGCATCAGAGTTTCCACAGTTTCCTGTTCCTTTACTTGCTGTCTAGCTTCAACTGAACATTTATAGTGGTTTCCTGTGGAAGGCTCCAAAATATCTTGATATGGCATCTGACCAGTTGCTTCCTGTTCCACTGGTTTCCCCTTAATTTGGATATCCATTGCTCTATCCTGTTGTGGTGCTTTCTGCATTAGATTTTCTACACTGAATCCTTCACTTTGCAGGTACTCCCTAACCTCAGTTTCTGTTTCTTTAACTTCTCCATTACTAATCTCCTTTTCTACATTTCCTCTTTGTCTTCTTATTTTTTGTATTGTAAAGTTTTCCATGTCCAGATTCATTTGCCTGTATTTCACTTCAAATATCTTTGGTGCTGCTCTTTTTGTATTGGTTATTTTTGCTTTCTCCTTTGCATAAATATTACACCATATTAAATATTTTTCTTTCCCATGTCCATATTTCCTCTTCAGATGTTTCCTGATCTTCCTGTTTCTCCTTACTTTGGGGGTTCACTCCATCATGCTGTGATGTAACCTGTGTTAGACTTTCTACACCAAATCCTTCACTTTGCAGGCACTCCATAACTTCAACTTCTATGTTTTAACTTCTACTTTACTAATCTTCTTTTCTAAATTCCATCTTTGTGATATTATTTTTCTTATTGTGAAATTTTCCATATCCGGATGCCTTTGCTTGTATTTCTCTTCAAATGTCTTTGGGGCTGCCTTCTTTATATTGATTAATTTGGCTTTCTCCTTTACATAAATATTGCACCATATCAAATCTCTCTTTCTTTCCCATGTCCATATTTCTTTTTTATACTTTTCAAATATCTCTAGGTTTTGTCGTTTATATTTTTGCACTTCCTCAGATGCTTCTTTTTCCAAACATATCAAAGTTTCTTAATCTATATACTGTTTTTCACAAATCTGCTGTATTAATGAATGCTAATTTTCATCTGAAGCTTCTGACAGTTTTTCTTGCGGAAGTATTTTTCTTTCCTTTAATTTCTCTCTTAATCATTTTGTATATTGTGTGTCTGGAAATTCTGGGCTGTTTTCATAATAGTAACTTCTTCTTCTTCTTCTTCTTCTTTCGGCTTTTTTCCCGGTTAGGGGTCGCCACAGCGGATCGCCTTGTCCGCACATTGAATGGCAGTGGAGTTTTACGGTGTCGAGTTGCCAGCCCGGCGCCCAACCTTCCACAGAAGGCACACTCACACGCACACCTAGGGCCAATTTAGAGTGTCCAATCCACCTGCAGCATGTCTTTGGGATGTGGGAGGAAACCGGAGCACCCAGAGGAAACCCACGCGACCACAGGGAGGACATGCAGACTCCGCACAGAAGGCACCCCAGCCGAGGATCGAACCGGAGAACCTCTTGCTGTGAGGCGGCAATGCTAACCACTGCACCACCGTGGCCGCCCTGTTTTCATAATAGTAACAATACATAATTTCTTTCTCATCCTCAATAGTCAACTCTATCATCTTTATGGCTCTTGTTTGGGCTATTACTTTTTGTGTTTTTTGTGGACCGCTGCTTCCTTCTACAACAGGGGGGCCATCATCTCCCTGGGCCTGGCCTAGCCCCATTGTAGGAATGTTTCTGTATTTTGAGGATTCTACACTGTCATTTTTTCCAGTCCTGGCACCAGTGCACCTACCAGGATTGGGTACTTTTGTATCCTGGGTCTTGTGCACCCAGCTATCTCTTTTAATTTTTGACCTACTTCTATCCACGATATATACTATATAAATACAGTCTATATATCAGTGTCACCTTGGTGAGATTTTGTAGAAAACAGGGTCCACTTGGTGAAAGTACTCACCAAGACTTGAGGATGAATTCAATTTCAGCACTACTACTACTGCTACTACTCTCCTTTGTTTGCTGACTTTTTCTCTCACCATTTGGACCCCTAATGAAGTGTTTGATGTCTGTAAATATTGACACCTAATTTTTATCCTTCTTCCTGGAGTATTGACTCCTTTGAGCCTGGTGCATTGTAAATAAATGTCCTCCTTTCCATAATTAAATAGCCTAATCTTTATTAACATTTCATGCTAGCATCAACACGCACACAAAAAAAGAAGTTATGTTCTTACCATAACATTACATCTGTGTTGTTTGTTTTAATTATTCCTCAACTATTGGGGTTCAGATCCAATCCTCAGATCTGACTCAGCTGTTACTATAGCTCGTGGCCACCAAAAAAGCTCTCAAGTCCCTCCCTTACCCTTAGTCCACCAACCCCTAACATACCTCAGATCTTGTTTGCTGTTTTACATAAAGTAGGAAGGACTGCGGTGGTGGTGCTGCGGTAGCGTTGTCGCCTCACAGTAAGACGTTGTCCTGTTTGATTCTCAGCTAGAGTGTCCTCTGTGTGGAGACATGCGTGAATGGGCATACATTCTTTGAAGGTTGTGTGTCAGGGCTGGCAACTCGGCATGTAAAAATCTACTGCCAATCATTAGCGGACCGGAGTTCCGCTGTGGCGACCCCTAACCAGGAAAAGCCAAAAGACACAACAGCAAGGAAGAACTACTATAAATATCCTAATAGAATAAGCCATATCTGGGGCTCAACCAGAAGGACAGTGGTGTCCTTATAATCTCTCGTTCTTCCATAAATTTATTGTGAAAAAAGATGGGAGTTGGAGGGTGGGGTGTTGAAGAATGAAAATGGACAACACAGATGGAATGTTATGGTAAGTACATAACTTCTTTACCTGATGTTGTCAATTTTCATTCTATCCCTAGCTATTGGGACAGAGTCCCCAGCCACATAAATTCCCGGATGGACTCTAAGGAAGGATATTGCTGAGGACAGTTGAGTCAAAAGTTGCACTTTCCCTCAAGACCAGATATAGTTTGTACTGAGTAATAAAGGTATGATGATTAGCCCATGTTGCAGCTGCACATATATTGTTCATGGAAGCCCTAGATAGGAACACTGAAGAAGTTGCCATGGACCTAGTTGAATGGGCTCTTAAAAGTTTTGGTAAGGTTAGACCCAACTTGTTGAGGTCAAAAGATATACAGTCCACCCCACCATCTGGCTAAAGTCACCTTTGCAACTGATTTGCCCAGTTTAGACACAAAGAATTGATCTGTTTTCCTTATTTCTTTCATTCTATGTAAATAAAAACATAGTTGTCTGTGAACATCTAATAAATGCAACATATATTCACCTTTGTTTGTAAATTTTGGAAAGAAAACTGGTAACTTGATGAATTGGTTGATATTGGATTTTGACACCAGCTTAGGAAGGAAAGAAGCATTGGTACGTAATGATACTCTATTTTTATGAAAAATCAAGTAAGAGGTTTAGAGAACAATGCTTTAAGTTCTGAAATTCTTTTAGCAGAGGTAATGGCCACTAGAAAGATAGTTTTCTGGGTCAGGAATTTAGGATCACATTTAGCCGCTGGTTCAAATGGAGAATGAATTAATGCATGCAGCACCAAAGTTAAATCCCATTGTAGAGTAGGATCTTTATATGAAGGTGTCAGTAGGAGGGTATCTGCCAAAAAGGCTTTACAAAGCTTAGATGAAACCAAGGAAGAATTCTCAAATCCAATATGAAAATTAGAGATTGCTGCTAACTGAACTCTAATTGTTGAAGAGATAGCTCCCTCATTAAAAATACTTTGTACAGAAGCTGAGAAGGCAGTCAATGTGTTTCTGCTGTGCCCCAAAAATGAACCTTTTCGATTTACTTCTGTATTCTTATAGAAACCTTATAGGAAGATAAAAGAATGTGATGAACACGGAAAGAGAAAATTGGTTGTCTGGCTATTAAAGAAATTGGAGAAACTGTGCTGTTAGCTTGAGGTCTGAACCATGCCTATCGGGTGAGACAGGAGGTCTGGAACTGGATCCAGAATCCACAGTGGGGAAAGTAGATATGACCAAAGGAAGGGGGAATCAAATCTGTCAAGGCCAGTAAGGTGCAATAAGGATGACCTTGCTCTTCAACCAGGCAGCTTTCTGTGGGAATTTGGGAATTAGGGGAGTTGGGGGAGTAGGCATAAAGCAGACTGGGGGACCAACCATGAAGCAGAATGTCCTTCAGTGATTTCACCGGTGGAAGGATCAGGGCAAAGAATTTGCTGTACTTATTGTTTAGGGGAAATGCAAAAAGATCACAGCAAGGCTGGCCTCATTGATGGAAAATCATATCTGTCACTTTCCTGTTGAGAGACCACTCATGAGGTAGTAGAATAGCCCTGCTCAGTTTGTCTGCTATCACACTGGATTTCCTCAGAATGTGCATTGCTATCGAAAAATGGGTGGAAGAAATTGCCCGTTGCCACACTCTTGAGTGGTTGTCAATACAAGGTGTAAGATCTGGTTCCCCCTTGTTTGTTGATGTATCAAACTACTGACATGTTGTCTGTCTGGATTGCAAATGTCCTGAAAGAGAGAGAGTCATGGAATACCTGCAATGTTAGGAGCACTGCTCTCATTTCCAGAATACTGATATGCATTTTGGACTCTTTGGCGGACCAAGTGCCTTGAATTGTCTTCCCCAGGAAGTGCCCTCCGCCCAATCTGGGAAGTGTCCATGGACACTATAACCTTGGGCTGAGGGAAGATGAAAGGACGGCCTTGTAGAAGTTGATCTGAGTGAATCCACCACCAAAGGTATCTCTTGCATGCCTGAGTGATTCTTATTTTTTCTGACATGAATTGATAAAGAATTGACCACTGTGTTGCTAGCATCGACTGAAGAATTCTCATATGAAATCTTGTTAGGGGGACTAAAATTATAGCTGCTGACATTGACCTCAAGGCTTGCAGAATTAATCAAGCTGAAATTTTGGTACTGTAAGTTATTTTCCTGACCTGGAATCTGATGGTCTGCACTCTTGAGAGAGGAAGAGATGCTGACACTGATGCCATGTTGAACACCTTCATTATGAATTCCAGTGTTTGAGTCGGTTGTTACTGAGACTTGTAATTTATGGTTATCCCCAGATAAGTATATGTCTGGAGTACTTGATCCTTTGCTGTTATCAGTAGATGCTTGGTCATGGCAGCAATGAGCCAGTCGTCTAAGTATGGAAACACTTGGAATCCCTGCAGTCTCAAGTGAGCTGCTACTACTGCCATGCACTTGGTGAACACCCTGGGGACCGTGGTGAGACCAACTACAGTGTTCTGAACTGATAATGACTGGCTCTCAGCTGGAAGCATAAATACCTCCTGGATTTTCTGTTCATTTTTATGTGATAGTACATATCCTGAAGGTCTATCAAGCACATCCAGTCATCCTTGCCCAAAAAAGGCAGAATGGACTGAACCGTGAACATCCAAAACTTTGTGTGTCAAACTGATTTGTTCAAAACACTGAAATCCAAAATTGGTCTCCAGTCCCCCTTTACTTTGGCACTAAAAAGAATCTTTATTTTTTCAAGCTCCTTTATTGAATTATCACTTGTGACAAAGGCAAATTTACATTAATTTAAAAGCAAACTATATTAACATAAACATTATACTTCACATATATTGCAATATATCATATAACCTAAGCAATATTAGATAAATTATTCAACTCCTGCCTTTTTTTTTTTAAAAAAAGAAACATCTTTATTACACCATCACTTAATACATAGGCAACCATACATTTATATAAATGAAAACAAACCACACCGACACATTCCTAGTTTTAAGCATTTTACATAACAAACCATACTGACACACTCCCAGTTGCAAACATCACTTATAACCTACCCAATCATTCTTAATCAAACATTACATAACTCATTTAAGTCCTGCCACCTTTTAGACCTTATTCCTCCCTTGTATATATTGTACCCACAATTCCCATTTTTCCTATGTAGTTTGCTCCTACCCTTTTCTAAAGATTTCATTACCAGTTGTTTTATCTGTGTTAGTATATTCGCTACTTCCAGTATAGTTGATTTAGATTTTGATTTCCGTTTTCTAGTAATTGCTTTTTTGGCAACCACCATTATTAGACATGGCGAGGCCTTACCATGTCTGGGCAATTCCAATTCTGTATCATAGTTCAGAAAAATCATCTCCCTCATCAGACCATTCTGCCCACCCAGCAACTCTAGCAGTTCATCCCGCAGAGGATCTTTAAAGTCCGCCAACTCACTGCACTCACCAGAAAATATATTCCCAATTACCTCTCTCTTCCCCTTCACACCTCCAAATTTACTGTCTGCCTGAGGAAAAATTCTCTGGAGTTTACTTTGTGTATAAAATATCTATGTAAACATTTCCAGGCAAAAATCCTAAATCTTCTAGATTTTGTTGTATATTTGGAAGACGTATATCCTCCCATTGTTTCTTTGTGAATTGCTTATCCAATCTCTCTTCCCAATCCTTTCTAACCTCCTCTGATTGATTTTTATAGTTATCATGCAATATTTCATATGCTCTACTAATTATTCCTTTTTTAATGGCAGCTTCTGTTCTAGATTCTATTAAAAACTCTGCCAGTGCTGGTCCTTTGTTTAGGACCCCCGACCTATTTCTTTGTCTTTGCCTATAGTCTGATATCAATTCTTTATAGGGAAGGCAATCTGTAACCTGCAGTCCAAATAAAGTCTTGGTGTCTTCCCATTCTGCCACCTTTCCCTCTCTAGTTATTTGCATCCAATACCTTGGTTCCTTTGTCAGTTTTCTCCAATAAATTTTGGCCCCATCTTGCCTATTGTCTGTGTTCCTAATTGCAGTCATCCCTATTGGCAGAATCTCCTTTCTCCATTCCCATGTTGGTTTAGTTCTTAGAATACTTTCTGCTACTTTATGGATATAATATTCTGCCTGATTATTTTATTTTCCTTAAACACCTGCATCCAAAATACCAGTCTCTCCTTGTTTCTTGAGCTTCCACCATGTTTCATCATCATTCTTTTCCACTTTGAATTATAGCTTTCTGCTTGTGCTGTGTATAGGAGTCTTAACTGTGTAGCTCTGAAATACCCCTTCAAATTGGGTAATCCCAATCTGCCCTGTTCTACTGGAAGAATCATTTTATCCCATATGACTCTTGCCGTCTTCCCCTCCCAGATAAAGTCATTCAGCTCTTTATTAATTTTTACCCACAACATCTCTTCTGGTTGACAAAAATATACCCGACCTGTGTATAAGACTAAAGGAGAGTAAAAACATTTTAACTGCTTGTATCTTACCTTCCATATCCATATAATAAAGCTTCCATTTTCTCAGTTTTTGTTTTATCTTTTGTTTAGTTTCTTCCCACATATCCTTAGCTGCCACACTAGATTCATTTTTAATCCATACTCCTAAATATTCCATTTTATCATGTCCCAATAAATATGGGTATTCCTGAACCCGTTCATGTGTGGGTACATAATTTACCACGACTGCCTTTGTTTTAGCTTCATTAATTTTGTATCCCAAAAAGATTTGAAACTGTCTGAAAATGTATACAACACTGTAATGTCTTTCTGGTTTTGTCAGGTACAAAATAATATCTGCAAATAAAGCCAGCTTTTTTTGACTACCATACCAATTATATTCTTCAGTTTCTGAGTCCCTTATTTTCTTTACCAATGTTTCTAAATATAATGCAAATAATAAAGGGGAAAGAGAACCCCTGCCTGGTTCCTCTGCTCAAGCAGAAATTATCAGAGAGGACTCCACCCACTTTCATTTTCACTCCCAATCCCTTATATATTATCCTAATCAACCTTATTATTTTTTTCAGGAAATGCAAGTGTTTCCATTGCCCTGCTCATAAAGTCCCACCTTACTCTGTCAAATGCTTTCTCTGCATCAAGACCCACCAACAACAATGGTATGTTCTTACATTCTGCTTCCCTCTCGATCATCAATGTTTTGTTAATGTTATCAAATGTTTGCCTCCCCTCCACAAAACCACATTGATCCACATCTATCAGTTTTGGCATTACTGTTGCCATTTTTTAGCCATTATAGACATGAGCACTTTATAATTATGGTTGAGTATTGAAATGGGCCTGTATGAAGCTGGATCTGATGGATCCTTACCCACTGCTTTCTTCCAGGATGGTGGTACTTCTCCTTCACTTAGCAGACTGCTAAACAAAACCTTCCAGATCGTTATCAGTTTTTTCTCCTAGCTTCCAAACTTCCACAGGAATACCATGTATTCCTGTGGACTCTCCTGTAGATTGATTATACATCACAATTTTTATCTCATCTCCTCCTATCCTGTTAGTAATTTAGTCTCATCTACCTCTAACCTTGGCATGTTTAATTCTTCCATAAACATTTCAATTTGTATCTTTGCTTGATTTTCATATTTCTCTGCTTTATAGAGACTCTCACAGAATTTCTGAAATAGTTCTAATACCTCTACAGGATCTCTTGCTACCTTCTTTGTTGTAGGCTCCTTAAGTTTGGTGACAGCCCTTTCTACTTTCTGTTGCCTAAGTCATTGTGCTAAAAGGTTTTGTGCTCTAGTGTTATTATCAAAAAAAAAACAGTTGCTCAACAGCAATCTTTCTAAGCTCGTGTATATTATTGAGGTAATTCCTTATTTTCTGCCTAGCATTCTGCAGTTGTTCCTCTTCTTATTCTGTGAGATTCCCCCTATTCTGCAATATTTTAACATTTATAGGTTCATAGGTTCATAGGTGTGTACTAGAGTAATGGTTCTGGAGCCTTTACAAGCCTAGCCCATAGGATTACCCTGGCATCATGTCACCCGACCTTAGTTCCCAATGCCTCTGTTGAGTAGAGTAACTGGAGTGATCCCCGGGGGGGGGGGTTTTCTATTTCCCATTCACTCATCAAGATTTCTCTTGAAGAGGGCCAGTGAGGCGCTCCGCTTGACATGTATCAGAAGTCTATTCCATAGCATGGGCAGCCTCTGGGTTATGAACCTGTCCCTCCAGGTTGTTCTGTTGATTGTGGTAATGAGGTTGAGGTCTCTGGAGCGTGTAGTGTGGAGGGATTGGGATTTCTTTAGCTGTAGCATTTCTAACAGAACTGGGTTAGACACGGCTTTGTAACTAAAGGAAAGACCTCCACTAAGTAGGCAATATGAGACAGAGAATAGTTGGAGTTTTTTGAGTTTGTCCATATAGGACATGTGTTTAAGGCCTATGATCCTCTTTGTGAGGTACTTTACTGGCCTCTCCAGTTGTTGGAGGTGTCTAGTGAGGTAAATGCCAAATGGGGCATTGTACTCGTTGATTGGCCAAATGAAGAAAGAGTAGAGGGAGACAATGACCTCTTTCTTCCTGGATGCAAAACCCTTAGTAATGAGATGTGCCATATAGAAGGACTTTCTGACCACAGTGGCAATGTGGTGGTCAAAAGAGAGGTTGCTGTCAACCTGTGTTCTGAGATCTCTTATAACCCCTTCTGTGTTCAATGGACTACCATTGATGTGGTAATTCATGGGAACTGGATTTTTCCCAAAGGGGATGATAACACACTTTTTGGCATTGAGCTTAAGGCCATGGTTCTGACACCAGTCATTGGTCCCAGTGAGGCCTTTCTGTAGGATGTCAACATCACTTGGGGAGTTAATTATGGCACCCAACTTGCAATCATCTGTGAACTTTGTCAGCCAGAGTCCCTTTGTGTTGGCCTGGACTTCAGAGAAGTAGATCCCAAACAGGAGAGGACCCAGGACCGAGCCCTGTGGGACTCCACCCGTGACTGGTTGTCAGTCTGACTTGGAGTCAGCTACTTTTACACTGTGGGTTCTATCTGTGAGCCAGTTTGCAACCCACCTAGTGATATAGGGTTTGATGCCTAGCTTAGTGAGTTTTTCTATGATTCCTGAGTGGGGAATGGTATCAAAGGCCTTGGCCAGATCAAAGTAGGCTGTATGAACCACCTTGCCTTCATCCACAGCTCTGGTGACTGACTCAAAGAAGTTGACCAGGTTGAGCAGGCATGATCTACCCTTCACAAAACCAAATTGTGTGAGATCCAGAGTTTGGAAATTCCCTATATCCTTGTTTATTAGGTCCATAATGCTGCGTTCCATAGCTTTGCATATTAGACTCATCAGGCTAATGGGGCAATAGTTCCCAGGGTCTGTAGTGCTCCTCCTTAGTGGAGAGGGATGACTGTAGCAGTGTGCCATTTGATAGGGACAAAGCCTGAGGTGAAGCTGTGATTGAAGAGGGCACATAGGTGAGGCACCAGTTCACTCTGTAGTTCATGTAGAACACAGCCAGGGATATTGTCAGTTCCCATAGAAGCTGCATTCTTGGCCTTGGACAGTGCTGTTTTAACCTGTGCAGCAGTAATACTGGGTGCCTGGCAAACTACTGGTATTGTGATTGGTCCTTTGGTGGGGGAGAGAGGGGTAAAGTTGGCACTGAATCTGTCAGCCAATATATTGGCAATATCTGTTGGCTCGGTATGGGAGGTGCCATTGTGCAATAGCTCAGAGCAAATCTGGGTATTGCCATGGAGATTCTTTACATAACTATAAAAGGCCTTGTGGTTGTCTTTACTGTCTGCTGCTGTTCTGTTTTCACAGGTAGCTTTAGAGGATTTGATGAGGGAGCTCAACTTTTTGTTGAGAATGATAAGGGAGTTTTTCCAGTCTTGGGACTTCACCTTATTCTGCATCAGTTTCCTCCTTCTGTTGTAGAGTTCCTTTATGGAAAGGGACCACCAGATTGGCTTCCTTTTTTTGGAGGAGAGCATCTTGGTTCTATTGGGTATGGGGAGATCCATGCATTTATGTACGTGTTTGTACAGGGCATTAGTGTATGATTTGGCAGTCATGTAGCTGTTCTCCAATTGCATGGGTGCTGTGAAGTTAGCCACCTCTGTTTTTAGGAGCCCAAAGTTAGCTTTGGAGAAGTTTTTCATGGTGGTTACCTTTGCAGGCGGTGGGGGTGGGGGATGTGGATTTCCAAGGTGATTAGTTTGTGGTCGAATCTAACCAGGGAGGAGTTGACTATTGGTATAGAGCAATGGTCGCTCATGTTAGTAATGACCAGGTCAACGATGTTGCTCCCTCTAGTGGGGGTAAGAAAGAGCTGGTCCAGCGCATTGGAATTAATGAATTCCAGGAAATGTTGGGCAGGTGAATTGGTAGATGAGTAGTTTTCCCAGTTAATGGAGGGGTAGTTGAAGTTGCCCAGTATGAGAGTGTTAGGTTGGGCCCTGATATTCTCCAGGGTGCTTAGGAACATGGAGTGTGAGTATTGGGACATGGTTGGGGACCTATAGCAGGCCATGACCTGAATTGCTGT
The DNA here is from genome assembly GCF_019279795.1 of Protopterus annectens. Lineage (NCBI taxonomy): Eukaryota > Metazoa > Chordata > Ceratodontiformes > Protopteridae > Protopterus > Protopterus annectens. Next base: position 378,139,696 of record NC_056741.1, read on the forward strand.
CTTACCCAGTGTTAGCTGCACCTGAAATATCTCTGATGTGTTATGTTGGGCTACCAGTCTAGAGGTGTGCGCATCATTTCTGAACATGGAAACACCACCGCCTTTGGAGCTTTAGTTCAAGTTCTGGGGCTGAAAGGTGTGGAATGAGTTGTAGCCTGGTAGTGCAGGGGTGCTTTCTGCTGTCTTGAACCAGGTCTCTGTTACAGCACAAATGTTGATGTTCTCCATTTTAAGGAGTGCTTCGAGTGAGTGCATTTTGAGATTTAAACTTCTAGCATTGAGCAGGATGACCCTCAGATTGCATTTGTTTGTAGCTGTTACAGTGGTAATTTGGTCTTTGGAATACCACCTAAAAAAGACACTATAGAGGTGGCAAGAGCCTTGGCCAGTATCTAGCCCAGGGGTGACAGATGCAGGCCATCTCTGGCAAAGCATCAAGGTCTGTCAATCATGTCATCCCAGTCAGACAGATACAGGATCCCCTTAGAATCTGTCAGCCCCTGTAAGTAATTCTTAACCACAGCTCCATTTCTTTTATTACTACCCTATTTTTAAACCCACTTTAATTTGTTCCCACTCTCTAGCTATGTTTTCAGAAGTTTCTATCCTCTCTAACAGCTAACAGCTCCTGAATAATCTCCACTACCCATTCCTTAAAATTCTCTCTTTTCAACAGTTAAGTGGGAAAACACCAATGTCTTATTTTTAGTTCATTACCCTGTGTTTTTATTTTTGCTATTATTGGTGCATGATCTGAAATAGTTATTGGGTGGGTATCAAGATCTTCAATTAAATGCACATATTCCTGTGAAATGTAAATTCTGTCTAGCCTAGCCCAGTTTTTATATCTTGGGGAATAATATGAGAATTCACACTCGGAACTCATTTTACTGAATTCACATCTTCCATGCCAAATCTTTTCATAAGTTTCTTCAAAAGATCTACCCTCCTTTGTTATGTTTTCCCTTCCGGGCTCCCCAGACACATCTTCACTGCTGCAAATCAAATTCCAGTCCCCACCTATGAGTAATATTCCTTGCTGAAAACTGATTATTTCTTCCAGAATTTTTTAAGCTCCATAATAGCAGTTTTAGGTGGAATGTAAATACATGCCAGTATAATCCTCGACACCTTACCCGGTACCCCACTTAGCACTACAAATCTGCCATTATTATATTTTTATCTTCTTCTATCACTATTGCTCCTCTTGCAATTAATATAAGTACTCATCTTTTCCTTTGTCCCAGGTATTCCACTGAATAATCATTCTGAAAACCTTTCTTTATCAAATTCACATGTTCAGTTCTTTCTAAGTGTGTCTGCTGTAACATAGCTATTTGCACTCTACATTTTTAATATAGTTCACTAGTTTTTCTTGTTTGTATTTATCTGTGAGATCATTTACATTTAAAGACATTAAATAAAGTATCACTGTATTAAAAAGTTATTATTCCCACCTTTTATGTATAACACCTTTTTTGTTAAATCTCTAGTTCAAGCTTTTGTGTTATATGCATACACTGTTTGGCAGGCTCAACTTTTATACTGTTGTTTCTTGTCATATACATTTGAGCCTATGTCACATCTTATAAAACATTTTGTTTTATTGAAAGCCCTCAAACAATAAAGCAAATACACCCCCAATACCCCACTAAAACCTATTAACTTAATAGTAACACACAAAACTATGTACACCTTTAAATATTGAACTTTTACCCTCCTAATAAGAACAAAAATCCTAAACTGACAGCCATACTCACAGTCTTGAGTTAACCTAAAAGAAAGGTCACCCACGCTAAGACACAGAGTGCAGGCTGTGCTTCTAATAGGTGGTGATTGGTTTTGTCTCATCTTTATAGCTCTCCCAGCTGGAAAAAAACATGAATACTTTCAGAGAAAATTGACTACCTTGGGAAAACCCCTGAATGCTTTCAGAGTGCATTATCTACTTTGGGAAACCCCCTGAATGATTTCAGAGAACATTATCTCCAAGCCATTTTCTCTTTTCTTTTTTTTTCCTCAGCTAATTACTCTCCACCAGACTGTAGCCAGTTTCTCTTTATCAGATTGTCTTCATGGAGACATGAGAACCAGACAGCCAGTTTCTCTTTATCAGATTGTTTCCTTGGAAACATGAAGACCAGCTGCATAATTGTTACTGAGCATACATGTATTTGCTAAAAAAGGCCTCATAAAAGTCAGTGTTCTTTTTCATTTACTTGCTGTCTCTTAAAACTTGTTACTAATTCAGTCTAAGGTTTTTAAGTCAGTCATTTCCCCATGCAAGAATGAGAAAAAGCACATGCATTTTTCTTTTATCATGCTGTTTAACCAGGCTTTTTATATATACATCACAGTGTCTACATTTCTTAAAACTGAAAAAAAGAACAGCAACACCTGTTTAGAATTCCCATTACACTTAAAAAGAACTGAAAGCAACTTTACTTGATAGCATGTAAAGAAAACCACATGCCACAAAATTATTACTATTTAAGAAAAAAAATCTTTAGTCACAGTTAAACTTTTTCCCTCTTCTTCCCCTCCCCAAAGCACTTTTCTAAACATTAATGACCTGAAGTAGGGCATATACTTTAGAGTCCCCCACAAGTCCAACAAATTCTAAAAAATTCCAATATTTCCAGATTTTCGTGTTCTGTCACATTTCACAAATATAATTATTGCATTGTAATCCCATATGAAGTTAATGGTTTTATTACTGTTCATCTTCAAAACCCTACCTCTGCTTCATTTCCAATGTACTCTCGATTCTTCTAGTGAACTCTCCTGCTTCCTTCTCTCCATCATTTTCCACTGAAAAAGTTGAAAAAGTGTCAAAGATACAGTCTCTCTGTGGTCTTTATTACCAGAAGAACACAAAGCAGAATATCTTTCTGTTTCACAGCTAACTTTTTGTTGGACAAACTTTTGTATTTCCTCCTTAGCATGTACTTAATCAAAAAAAATTTTGTCTCTGCAGGGAAGAATGCCTTGAAGACAGCTGGGTACAGCAATCTGAATCTCACACCTGCAGCTCAGCATTTCCTGAAGAGTGGAATAAATGTGTTCCTCTTCTGTCTGGTGTACAGTGAGTAATCATTCTCCACAAACAATCTGCTGTCTCAAAATGTTATTACTTTGTCTTTCTGCTACAATTTTGTCAAATCAACTCCTGCTGGTGGTAAGATTACATCTTTGCTATCAAAGGTCTCGGTTGCTTTCTTATAGCCAGGTTTGGAGCATATACATGATGTGTCCTTTCAACTAACAACTCCTGCTGTGGAATACCAGTCCACTTGCTTATTTGTGCTTTCATAAAATTAATGCAGTCGGTTCCTTCCAACTTCTCTGGTATAACTGTAAATCTCAGTTTATCCCTCCATGCTCTGTCCTCTAATTCTATTTTTTTTTAAACATCTCTCCCTGAGCAGTCTCATATTCAGCCAGCCTTTTCTTTATTTCAACCTCTGATTTTTGCAGCTTTATCATCTCATCTGAATATCTGTTTATTTTCCTGTAGGTTACTAGAAGTCATATCTAAAGGTTTCATTGCTTTTTGATGAACAGCTGCAGAACTTTCCCCAGTCAGTGTTTCTTCCTCACTTTTTGTAGCTGATTTTTTTTCCAAGTCTTCTATATTTCTTTATTCCTGACATCCAGACAGTGCACTTACTAGATATTTCCTGAAATTTACCCATAAAAACAAGTGTACTGGCCTTCTCTGCTGAGTTTCTATTTTCATACCGGAAGAGCTAGAAACAAGCTGTTAGTCAATGTGCAACCATTTTGGAAGTGATTAGTACTGAAAAGAATAAGTAAGTTATGGATTCTATCTGGTCTGGTGTGACCTCTTGGCTGACTTTTTTTCTAGCAGCTTTGTTATTTCTAGTGCTGCTGCATTCCTCTGACTGGGTAGAACATCAGGAATGTTGCATGCAGGTGGAGGTGGTAGGGAAAAGGGAATTATATAACCTCTGGAAATAATTCTCTGCAGCCAAGTATCTTTTGTTATGTCTAGCCAAGTTCTCTGGTGCAGAGATAATCAACCCCTGATTGAGTCCAGGGAGGACAATTGGGCCTTCTTTCAGGAGCGCTGATAGGATCTATCAGAGAAATAATCTCTGGACCCTTGATTCTGCAGGCCTCCTCTGCTATATTATCATCCATTTGAGTTTCACCCTCTGCCCCTGGGGGAACAATCTCCATGTGCATCTTGGAAAGGACCCTGTGACTTCCTGAACCACATTTTCTGACCTCCTCATTGTTTCCTAGAAAAGGATCTTCAAGGGGTCAGAAAATGCATGCCCACTGCAGAAAGGGTCTTTGCATCTTTTTCATACCTGGAGAGTGTGTTCTTCACTTTTGAACCAAAGAACTACCACCAAATGACAACTTGAAAGGCTTTGCAAAATCACACAAGTGCATCAAGGCATATATGCCTGAACCCACCGCCCTTGAGGTACCTTCAGCAGCATGTGAGATAAGTCTCATGGATGAATTTGAAATAGATTGAAGGGTCACCAACTGAAAGTCTACAGAAGATTGAGCATCATAAGTAAAGGTCCCTGAAAAGGATTTTGAAAGTTCCTTGATCATGTTCCTTTGTAGTCTTGTAAAGTGTGCCAAGTAGTTCAGTGACTGAAGGACATAGGTCATTCAAAAATATACACACACTTCCCAAATCTGTTCACTGCCCTAGACTCCCTGTTAGGGAGATGGACAGAGGGTCTTTGCTCAGCAAGTTCCTTCTTGGTGACCGACATCATGACCATAGCATCTACAGGCATACCATTAATCCAGAATTCTCTACCTATGGGTGGAACCAGAATCTGATCTGGTCTCTTGGAAATTAGCTCAACTGTGTCAGGCTCCTTCCATTCCCACCTAGAGATCAAGCTAATGAGCTCATCAGTGGATGGAGTAACCCAGGAGGTAGGTAAGCCAGCTCTAAAGGCCTCCAGGAATACTGATTCCTCTGGTGTAGTGTTATCAGAGGACCAAGCATCTCTCTGTTTAAGGATCTCCAGGATTTCTTGGAATGAGACATCTTCAGGAGGTGATCCTGGGGACCCTTCTCCTTCATCAAAATCAGTATCCTTTGAGATTGATGCCTGTAGGGAGTCCAAGTACCTCCTCTTGCACTTCCTCTTCCAAGTGACTTCCTTGGTAGGATGCTCCAGTGAAGTATCAGAAGAGATAGTAAAACCCTGCTTGGTGGCCTAGAGACTTTGAGCCGGCTGTCCCTGTGGCATAGAATGATGTGGCTCAAGACACAGAGACGTCTGGGATCCAGATGGAAGATCTGAGGAAGGATGGTCCATCCATCCTGCCAGAGCAGAAAACACTCTCTTCACTACCTCAAAGGCAGATTGCTCCAGGGAGAAGGAAGACAATGGATCTGAGAAGCCAGGCTTCTGGAACATTGCCTCCCTCTGCTCCAAAAGCAATCTCCCATAGGCAGAAGACAGAGCCAAGCTGTCCAGTGGTGAGGCTCCGAGGGGTAGAGATGGTTCCAGAAAATTCAGAGTTGACTCCAACACCTCGGACCTGAAACTGGGTCACTTTGGCTGTGAGAGTCATTTGGATCTGAAGATGTCAGAGCCGGTGTACTCAGAGACAGCTTTGGATCTGAAGATAGTATTTTTGGATCTAAACCAGACAGTCCGGGATGGCTCGGATCCAGGGGCTCCAAAATGATAGGTCAGATCAGAGAAGGAGCTGCCATAGGCAGTGTGATAGAAGAATGGACTTCCTGACCTGAAGCGGTAAGAGCCGGGAGAACACCCATCTGCATCTATGCCAAGAGGAGTTTCTTTATCATTCTGTCCATGCCTTCTTCAACGAAACTTCTGGAAGAATGAGATGAGGTGAAGGAAGGTGACCTGTGTCTGTCTAAGAAAGGAGAATGCACTCTTGAAGGTACTGGATATAAGGCAGGTGAGTGTCTAGTCCTAAGTAAAATTCTCGGATAGGAATAGATAGGATCCAAGGACTTTTTGGTCAGATCCGTTAGAGATTGGACCAGTGCTGACTTCAGATCTGACTTGAGCTTCTTTCTGGGTGGCTCTGAAGATGGAGTTGATAATGCAGAAGGCCTCAAAGACCTGATCAAAGGCTCCTTAGATTTAGATTTGGGGGACTGAGCCCCAGAAATAGCTTCAACAAAACAGGAAGGAAGTAAATCGTTCAATATTAATTTGTTCTTCCTGTATGCTATTGCTTGTGGATTGAAATTTTTACAAATGGAGCAGTCACTCTAGAGGTGATCCAGGCCCAAACTGTACACACATAAGTTATGGGCATTGGGGGCAAATTTTGCCCACAATTCTGACACTTCTTGAAACTGGAAGGTGCTTTGTCAGACATAATGAATTACCATTAGAAGAACTAGCGAAAAACAGTAAGGAGAGTTTTTTCTATAATCAAAGTATATATAGAGACAGAAAAGATGAGGATATCAGCTATGGTATTAAAGACTACACGGGAGTGTAATAAAATGAACAAAAGAAAGTTTAACATATACCAACTATGGTAAAATATAACTACACCAAGTGTAAAGGGAAGGGAGAAAGATAAATATCAAATTTAAGTAAAAACTACTTATCGTATGAAATAAATAATTGAGAGCTGAGGCTGACCATGTCTATTTATGAAAGCAGCAAATGAGATCTGAGGTATGTTAATGGTTGGTGCATTATGGGTAAGGGAAGGATGAGAGCTTTTTAGTGGCGACAAGCTATAGTAATGGCTGAGTCAGACTTGAGGATCAGATCTGAACCCAAACAGTTGAGGACAGATATCAGATCCACAGTTATTGGAAAACAAATTCTGTCATTTTGGTTTTCTAGCAAACAAGCATACCCATCACTGTGATTTCAAAGAGATTTCATTAGCTATTGGCTGCTAGTCAAGCTATGACACTTCTCAGCATTCAGTAATTCAAAATTGTCATGTTGGATCACTGTCTCCCCCTCCACACACACACACACACACACACACACACACACACACAGTAAAATCAACCTTATAAATAAGAGAACTATCATACTCATTGAAAGGAAGTCAGAATGATGACAATACTTTGATGGAACCATGTGTTGGAACTACCATAAGGGAACGGGCCTCCACTAAACTCAGCCCAGCAACACACAATCAACTGCTTGGAGAAAGACATTCTCAAATAGCTTTGGATGGTTTCAATGCTATACTGAAGGAACATTTACTAGAAGAAACTGCCTGCAATTGCTTTCATGATGTAGGATAAGTTGCTGCAGACCTGTAGACTTGCTGTAACTGGAATATTTACAAGTACTTATAGGTATCACTCTGCTAAGAGAACTCCACCCTATAAATACTGTAAACATGGTATATATTTCCATATTGCTTGAAATATTGTGAATATTGTTGTTTTTTTGCTGTCCATTTTATGAGAATATACTTTTGATATGCATTTTTGTTATTGTATGATGTGTGATTTGTTTTCATTCCTCTTATCCATTTTTTTAATTTCATTATGTACTTTGCTTCCCTGGAGTCTGGGTCATGGCTGAACATGGTCAATTTGCTAATCAACTTTCCACTTACCTGGTTACCAAATTTCAAATAAATAAAATAAATGAATTAATTAATAACTAACACATTATATGCATTCTGTTACAAATCCCAGTACTAATATGGGAATTCATTACAGCAAAAGGATTGGCAGTCATAAAGGTTGCTATTTGAGACTAACCTCCAAGTATGCGCATATTGTAGCTATTGTATTTGGACTGTCTCTGTACTGCAGCTACCATTCCTGTTGTCCAAGATAGATAAGCTACTGAAAGGTCTAGTGAACTCTATCAAAGCTATCTCAGAAACAATTTGCTTTGATTGACTTGCATCTTTTCAACCTACTACAACAACTAAGTGGCATATCAATCCAAAAGGCCACCTTGGGGGGGTCCAAAAACTGGTAGAAAAACTGAAGAAACTTGCAATAGATAATGATGTTGGGGTTTGTCTGATGGCATTTAAAATAATCATGGTGATGAAAGGCTGGCATCAAACAGAGTGGGACAGGACATTGTCCTCAAACTTAACCTGTAATGTGCTGATGTACATAATTATCCAAAGCTGAGAGGAAGAAAAAAAAATTCTGAATGGTGCTGATATCAACATGTTTCACAAATGGACAGTCAGTACAAATCAGTAAGGTCACAAATGGCTGATATTCTATTTATTATGAAATTGTAGAAGGAATCTGATAAAAATGGCGCAAGATCAATTTTAGAAATAGCTGAATATAATTTAAATAGGCATTATGTAGTAATTTAATAAAATGTGTATTTCAGAGTGACCCTTAATCTTCTAAAACATCAGATATTTTAATATTAAACCAGAGATTGCTAATTCTCAATCTGACTTGCATGTGCCAAGGGCTAATATTAAGTCTTCCCTTAAGAATCTGTTTTTTCTCTGAACTTATTTGTTTTAAAAGTTCTAGGAAAGGTCACATAGCAATATACTGCACAGATAGTGCAAGTGATATTATACCTGTAAAAAAAAATTCATTTTAGCCAACAGGCTGATAAACAAGATGACCAGAAGATGAACCTAATGAATGTGAAAATACTATTTTTAACTAAATTTGCATAATCTGTTTTTTTGTCATTGTGCTGTTACTTAGCTAGTTAAATGCATATTTGTAGTAAAAAGAAACGAATTGCAAGGCTTGTTAGAATCAGGGAACATGACTGCAGTACTGAAAGTGCAATACATTTCTAAGCACAAAACCACCAGCAAATAGAGCATTGAAGTAATGTGTGTATGTGGCATACAAGGGAATAATTCATAATAAGTAGGGATACAATATGTTGTCTAGGTAAAGCACTGCATTCAGCAGCTCTGCTTCCTAACATAACATGTGCTACGATAACTGTCAAAGACCTCCCCCAAATCAAAGATATCATGTTCAACAAGATATATTGTCAGAAATACAAGAGGCAAGAGAAAAACATGAAACTTTCATAATAGCCAAATTTGGCTCTGGGTATAAGAGTTAGTTAAAGGAACCGGAACAGAGTCATAAGATTCTCCCTGCTGTACAACAGCAGAAGGAACAGAAACTGAAGCCATACTTAAAAGTTAGAGTAAGTAGGATGATTACTAAGCTTGACTAACAGGAACTATCAGTACCTCTGCCACAACAAAATGATTTTTCTGAACTAGCTTTTCTAAAGGATGTATTAGATAAAGTGGAAAAAATCTATACATTTCATTGTACAGAAAGAGCCTATATCCCCCATATCTTGCCATGTTACTGATGAAAGTAAATGTTGACCTGGCTGACCTCCAGATCAGACAACAAACAAAGAAGAGGTAGAATGGCAGAGAAGTAAACTCTATTTCCCCTCACCTCCTTAGCACAACTAAACAACATCTGAGGGAGTCAAAAGTAACCTAAAATCTCAAGTTCTCTTAAATGCATTTAATCATGTTCAATTAAACAATTAAACGATTACTCATTTTATAGTTAAAGTAACAGGGAGTAAGAGGGTCCTAAATAATACATCCTAAATACAACATCCAATCAAACAAACCATTGCCAAGCATTAACCAACAGGTGCCAAAGTTCTAAATCTTTAAATCATTTTGCTTCTAAAATATTCAAAACAGAAAGAATGTTACCTCCCATAGATAAATGAGATCAGGCAAGGAGAGTGTAACCAAAATCATTATTTCCATTATGACACTTAAATCCATGAGAAGCAACAAACTTAGCTTATTTTTAATTTCAGAAACAATGCTCCAGAATTTGCACCTTAACTTGTCCTCTAGGTTGTCCAATATACCATTTCACATTTTGACTATTACATTTTATGCTATATACCACCTTAATCATTGGCATGCATGATATTCCTTTAACCTGTACACTTTACCATTAATTCAGACTCACACAAAATGTACTTTCACATATTACATCCACCACATCTGAAAGTAACAGAATTCTTAGCCATTTTCTTTCTAGGGTAATTTTGTAATAATACTGCATCCTGTTGCAGCAATACTCTGTTCATCCCCAAAATTTACATAGTATTTTAACATCATCTCTAACAAAGGATAATTAATCAAAATGTACTACAGTACCAAATCCTACACACTTACCTTTATTAAACTGGAGACCTACAGAAAATATTCTCTGCTCTTCCTCTTGAAGGGTGAAGTTTATTCAAGTCTCTGATTTGATAATTACAGTTAAATTATCTTTGTATGCTAAACATAATGGAATCTGAAAATTTGGTAAAACTGTCCATCTTGCTTCATCACAAATTGTTTCACATTCTTCGAGAATAACATTCATTACAACACAAAAAAATAAAAAACACTTGGCATTCTTGTTCTACTCCACTTTGTACTTTTATTCTTCTAGCAATCCAACCATTCACTAAAGGTTGAACTCAAGTATTTTGATATATATTCACTCAATTATATGTTTTCATTTAGTACTAAAGCTGTAATTTTTCATAATGTCCCACAGGCCCTTGTGCCTATTTGTATCTTTTTGAATATCACTTGAGAGTAATAGTCTCCCTTTAGCATTTTTTTTTCTAATCATTGCTATTATTTCTCTTATCAGAATTAACAGCTTTACTAGCTTTACCTGCCACACCATAAATGTCTGATTTAAATTTTTTAGTCTATACTACAATGAATCTTTCATGGAAAATTTTGCAAAATATTTTATAATCTGTGTTTGTCATCATTACTGGTTTTCATTTCACAACTTCTTGTTTGTCTCTTTTTTTTAAGAAATCTAATAATTCTTTCACAGATATAGTCCTCATCTATTGATTGTTCCAACCATTCATTTAACATGTTTGTAAATATTACTTTCATTGTAAAGTCATGTTTAAATAAAAAGTAAATGGAATTCCATCTCAGCCTAGAGACAATTTTCTTTACATTGGCTAACACCTTCACAATTCAGACACACTATTTTTTTCTAAACTTTTATTCTCTTGACATCAATTTTTGTACTTCCAAATTTTATTTATTACCTGTTAACCATCATACATTCTTTTAACATAACTTTAAATTTCGTGTTATCTCTAGTTGAAAAGCTACAATTCAACCATCTGTAGTCTTAATGCTTAACATATAACACTTTTCTTATTTATTTGTTTACTTAACACCCGTGAAACGTCTTGCTTTGTGCCCTGTACCACATATTTCTGCTTTTACAATAACAAAGATAATTTTTATTGAGTTAACAGTGACAACCATCTCTCTTATTTTCTAAATATTGTTTGAATCCATGTTAGGCAAAGTACCTGCATATTCTTTGCATGTCTCCCTATATATATTTTTCCTTATTAACAAATTTGTTTTTCTACCTGTAAAAACTTTTTTATGCTTAATTTTTTATATCTGTCACCATGGAATCCACAAAATGGTAAAGGTAATAAAGATATGTTGTTTCCACAAATTTCCTGACTTGCATTTCCATTTATTTGAATCAGCTACCCAACTTTTTAATTTTTATACCTTTTCTTTATTTTATACATATGTTATTTTCTTAAAATTCAAGTAATAGTCTTATGGTCTGCAGTCGAAATTCCCAAAAGTCTAGATGTTACTACAGCAAAATCACATGAATAGATAATCTATCTCTGTAGTCAAATTTCCTCCCATACTTTTTCCTAAATGTGACTGTCCCTACTTCAATTTATCTTCAGTTATTTGAGTTTCATGTGTAACTTTACCTTTAAATTTTCTCAGATGACAGTTATAGTCTCCCGACATTATTATTCTCATATTTGTAACAACATTGTTTTACCATTGTGCATACATTTTCCCATTCTGTACTATCTGTGGAAGGATATATTACTATCAGCCGTAAGAAACCCATCCCAGTTTTAATATCATACATCAGTAATCTACCTGGAGTTCATAAAACTACATCCATTACTTTTTTACTCTTTTTGTTGTACAGCAGCTATTCCTGAGCATAAATCTAATTTGTTTTTCTACACTATTTGTGCTTGCAACTGCTATGATACAGACATTTCCTACTATCTAATAAATAAATATCAGCTTTTAAATCATTATAAAAGGTCAGAAATTAAATAGGTTTATTTTCATGTATCATGCTATTAATATTCAAACTGCAGAGTAACAAGTTACCCTTTTCCTTTTTAACAGTGATGTTTATATTCTGCCTCATTTTCATTTTTTTAACCCATTTACCTTAAATGCTATGTTTGCCCTCATTCCCTTTCCTAACATCAGCTTCTAAACTTTCACTCACCCTTCCTTCCTTCCTTCCCATATTCTGCTTTTACTGAACCTACAGTACTGTGTATGACTCCCCACCCCCATAACACCTTGTAAATCTACCATAGAAAGAAATTCAAATTCTTTTTCCATGGTTTCTTTTATAAGGGGCAGTCAAACCACAAATGTTTTACACCTTTACATTTTTTTACAGAATCTTTGGCAGTTTACTTTCACATGCCCTAGCTCTTGACATTGGAAACATGTTCTCTCATATGTTTGAATTAAGTGTGTACTAGAGGTACAGAAGAAATATATTTTGGAGTGATTTCTATACTATACTATACACACACTGTGTCACTACCTATATTTACAATAGTTGGTATAAGCACAATTTTTCCTTTTGTAAGTGGAAGTACTGCCCGTATTTCCCATGCCCCATTGCAAACATCCCCTTCATTATACATTCCCCCAGATTTACTAATCTTCCATGCAGGACTAGTCTAGTAGTCATTTAGGAGCAGGACGGCAGCAACATACATTTTATATATATATATATATATATATATATATATATATATATATATGGGTTTCATATATATAATTATGTATGTATATATATATATATATATATATATATATATATATATATATATATATATATATACAGATAGAAATGTGTATAGCATTTCCACATGGGAACAAAATACTGAACCACTCACTACAATATAACAGACCATAAGCACTGTTAATGGGAGTGGGGGCTCAAATGAGGGATACCTGGTAATTAGTGCTATGTTACCCCCCCCCCCCCCAACAGCCCTAACGAATATGCAATCCAATATCCAGCACATGCAGTTCTTAACTTCAGGATCCCCACAACACAGCTACAATGCTTTAACAGTAATCCAATTCACCTGTAAATGGCAGGGCCATATCTGTAACATATCATGCAGAAAAGTCATTCTACCGTAGGGAATGTACAATGTGGAAGGGGTACACATTACAATGGTACAGATATGCACACACATCTATACACTGACAAATATGTTCAGGTATATATATATATATATATATATATATATATATATATATATATACATATACACACACACACATATATATATATATATATATATATATATATATATATATATATATATATATATATATTATATGTATAAATATACATATATATATATATATATAGATATATATATATATATATATATATACACATATGTATATATATATATATATATATATATATATATATATATGTATATATATATATATATATATATATATATATATATATATATGTATATATATATATGTATATATATATATATATGTATATAACATGACACACAGGTATGCATACACAGAAAACCTTCATTTGTGTACTATACAATAATGTATGCCATTACTTACAGCACATACATTTTGAAATATTTAATCAGTGATGAATGCAAGGCCCACACAAAAGAGTAGCTGCAAGCAATGTGGATATATAACATACTATGCTGTCCAGGCCAAGGCCTTCAATTAGTACAACAGTAGACACGGGATTTGCCTTCAAGATAAGTAACAATCAGCAATTACAGATGTAGTTCAGCAGCCTCCAATTACACCCTGAAGTCAAGCCCTACGGGAAAATGTATTAGTTGTGGTAATGTCAGTGTATCTGTCACATATATGGACCCTGACAAACATATTTTGTGGGAGTCCACGATATGACTGGGATGATAGCAGGAATGCTAGCAGTAAATAATGATAGGCCATTACCTAACAGCCCCTAACTATATCACAGCAGGACAAAAGCCTGCAAATAATACACTAGTAATTGGAGACTCTATTGTCAGGCATACTGACGTCCCACTCACCAGACTGAACAAGGAGAAGGTCACTGTAAGCTGCCTGTTGGGTGCCAGGATCCGCCACATAACACAAGCACTCAGGTCACTCCACAGCAGGTACAAATGTGACTCTGTCATTGTCCATGTTGGTGCGAATGACCTGAGACGTACCTCCCTGGACTACATGAAAAGAGACATAGAGGAGCTCTCTGATCATGTAGCCCAGGCCGGTATGACCCTGACCCTGAGTAGCATCTTGCCCTCACCAAGAATGATGCCACAGTATAAAGACAAAATGATCAAGTTTAACAACTGGCTAAGCTATTGGTGTCATTCAAAGGGGATCCAGTGTCTGTCAGCCTGGGATGACATGCTCTACAAGCCACGTTGCTTCACCAGGGATGGCTTGCACCTGTCACCCTTATGCTTTTGAATACTGGCTAAGGCTCTTGCCACCCCCATAGTGCCATTTTTAGGCAAGGCTCAAAAGACAAACCCACCTCCATAGACAATACCAGAAACAAAAAACTAAGGGTAATGCTACTCAATGCTAGAAGTCTAAACCTCAAGATGCACGCAATCGAGGCACTCCTCAGTATGGAGAAAATCGATATCTGTGCAGTAACAGAAACCTGGTTCAAGGCTCCAGAGAGCACCCGAGCAGTACCAGGATTCAACTCATACCATTCTTTTCGGCCCCAGAACTCGGACCGAAATACTAAAGGTGGGGGAGTATCCATTTTCATCAAGGATACGCACACCTCCAGGTTAGTGGCACTGCACGAGGCAGCGGAAATTATCTATGTGCAACTAACAGTAGGTAAAACTACTTTTCAGTTTGTAGCCTGCTACAGATCACCCACCTTGTCTCAGGACCCCCACTCGGCATTCCTGAGAACATTGGAAAATATGAAGGTCTCACCAAACCCCATGATATTGGGGGATTTCAACTACCCAAACATTGACTGGGAAAACTACTCAAGTCCCAACTCTTTCACCCAACGGTTCCTGGAGTTTATAAACTCAAATGCCATGGAACAACTGGTCCCCACTCCCACAAGAGGGGACAACATATTGGACTTGGTCATCACCAACATGGGGGCTCAATGTTCCACACCAGAGGTAAACCCCTCATTGGTAAGATCAGACCATAAACTAATCACAATGGACATCCACATCCCGACCCCACCCCCAACCAAGGAAACCACTGTGAAAAATTTCTCAAAAGCAAACTTCACACTTCTCAAGACTGAGGTGGAAAGTTTCAAAGCCCCCGGGCTAATGGAAAATGCTACCCAAACTGCAGAATCCTTTACAAATGCACTCTATGAGCACCTACAGTAATGCATGGATCGTGCCATCCCAAGTAAAACCAAGACTCACTCCTCCAAAAACAGGAGACCAGTCTGGTGGACCCCGGCCATAAATAAACTATACAACAGAAGGAGGAAATTATTGCATGATAAGGCAAAATCCCAACAAGGGAAGGCATCCCTGATCAGCACTAGCAAGAAACTTCGATCCCTCATAAAATCATCAAAGGCTAGCTTTGAAAGAAAAATTGCCAAAGACTCTAAAGATAATCACAAGGCATTCTTTAGCTACATCAAGAATCTGGGTGGCAACTCTCAGATCTGCTCTGAGCTGGTGCAAAATGGCACAAAATACACTGAACCCACTGACATTGCCAACATTCTGGCAGACAGGTTCAGTGCAAACTTTACCCCCCCTTCCCCCCCAAAAGGGCCAATGTCTATCCCAGAAGAATGCAGTCCCCCAGACATCACAGACACACAGGTGAAAGCAGCCCTCTCCAAAGTAAAAAACACAGCATCAATGGGACTGCATGATATCCCGGGCTGCGTCTTACACGAGCTCCAAAATGAACTAAACCCTCACATAAATTCACTGTTCCAACTCAGCCTTGCCACAGGTTATGTACCCAAAGAATGGCATACAGCAACAGTGATCCCGCTCCACAAAGGTGGTGCCACAACAGATCCCGGGAACTATCACACTATAAGCCTGACTAGCCTGGTCTGCAAGGCTATGGAGCGCATCATCATGGATCTCATAAACAAAGACACTGGTTACCTCCAAACACTGGACCCTACCCAATTCGGCTTTGTTAAAGGCAGATCTTGCCTCTTAAACCTAGTTGACTTCTTCTAAATAGTAACCAAAGCCATAGATGAGGGAAAGGTAGTCCACACAGCCTACCTGGACCTCGCAAAGGCCTTCAACACAATACCCCACTCTGGCATCATAAATAAGCTTACCAGCTTAAGCATTAACTCATATGTCACAACATGGGTTGCAAACTGGCTCAGGGATAGAACTCACATGGTCAGAGTCACGGGTGCCATGTCCGACTCTAAACCGGTTACAAGTGGCGTCCCACAGGGCTCAGTCCTGGGACCCCTCTTGTTCGGTATATACTTCTCTGAGGTACAGGCAAACATGGGAGGACTGTGGCTTACCAAGTTCTCAGATGATTGCAAACTGAGAGCCATAATCGACTCGCCGGCTGACACAAGCATCCTCCAGAAGGGCCTTATGGAGACGGATACCTGGTGTCAGAACCATGGCCTCAAGCTAAATGCCAGAAAGTGCATAATCATCCCCTTTGGGAAAAACAAAGTGCCCACAAACTACCACATAGGAGGTAAACCACTAAGTATGGAAGAAGTAATTAGGGATCTGGGGACCCAAGTAGATAGTAACCTCTCCTTTGACAATCACATTGCCAAGGTGAAACTCCCACTGTTTGGCACGATAAAGGCTGTCCTCCACCACCAATACAAAAATACTCTGGGAAATAACACAGCGATAGTAATATAAAAAAACAGGGTCTTCATTTGCAACACACAAGTCTCACGATAAGAGACGAAAGTGCGCTCAATCTGGTTTGTGTGTTGCAAATTAAGATCCTGTTTTTTTATATTACTATCGCTGTGTTATTTCCCACAGTATTTTTGTATCGGTGGTGGAGGACAGCCTTTATCGTGCCAAACAGTGGGAGTTTCGTGTGGTGTGACTATTTTGTGTTGGTACTGGTTTCGACAGTACCGGGCTACTTTGTGTGGTTACATTGCCAAAGTGGTTAGAAAAACCTTCTATATAGCTCACCTAATCACAAAAGGGTTCACATCTAGCTCAAGAGAGGTCATTGTGCCCCTCTACTCATCGCTCATCAGGCCCATAATTGAGTACAATGCCATGTACCTTACCTGACACCTGCAACAGCTGGGAGAGACCACAAAAATACCTCACCAAGAGGATCGTGGGCCTCAAACAGATGCCCTATGCAGCTCGACTAAAGAAACTCCAGCTCTACTCAGTTGCTTACCGCCTACTCAGAGGCGATCTCTGCCTGACGTACAAGGCCATGTCTAACCCGGAATTGTTAGACATGCTCCACCTCAAGAAAACCAAATCCATTAGAGCTACATGCTCCAGGGATTTAAACCTTAGCACAACAATAAATAGAACATGCTGGAGGGATAGATTCATATCCCAAAGGCTTCCCTCGCTCTGGAATAGAATCCCAGTCCATGTTAGGCAGAGCCCCTTGCTGACCCTCTTCAAGAGAAATCTTAATGAGTGGAAGGGAAATCGTAAATTTACTCCTGGGATCACTTCTATGGCCTTGCTGGACAGAGGCTTAGGAATCTAGTCTAAAAGGGAGGCGAAAGCCAACACATTCTGGCTAGGCTTATAAATGCCCTAGGGCAGATAGCCCAGTACCTACCTATGAACCTATGAATATATGGGAAGGACAGAGGCAGAAACACAGGGCCATACTTAAAATGTTGCTGTTACACACCCTGGAAATTGCTGGTGTTACAGGATTTGTTGCAACATACCCTTATGCAGGAATAAGACATCAGAAACACAAATGGATGTAGCAATGTACTGATAGCATGCAACAGACAGATTGCCAGTGATATATCTAGGACAAGACCTGTGTGGTGCACAGACAAAACCAAACAGACAATCCACTGGCCATCATGTGGATAGGCCCACAATTGAGAGCTATGTAGACAGACTGCATTCCATCCCAAATTACTATGTACACACAAACACTGCAAGACCAGCAATATACAATGTACATAACAACACTACTCACTCTGTCTGTAGGTCTGGAATCTCATACAAATGTGTAGTTGGCCTGTGTCTGCAAGTCCTTCTGTAAGAGGTATTGCAACCTGCTGTCTATAACACTGCTGCCCACATACAGGAAGGATGTCCTCCATACTGGAAAGGTTAAGGGACAACACCCACATGAGTCGGTATTTTATAGTACTGGGTTGCCATAACAGTGGTTATCTGAAGTACTTCACAGCAGGCTGCATGCAGTTAGGAACTGTTGCACACTGATTGGTGCAGAGCCCATCACCTGATCATGTGCATCACCTACAAGCCATGCTGCAATGAGAGAGGGAAAGAGAGGGAAGGAGAGAGAGATACAGCAAAAAAAAAAAAAAAACACAAACAACAGAAAGGTGTCACAGTTGTCAGAAAAATAAAACAGGTATGTAAAACAAAAATGTATGTAATTGAATGTAGTATGTGGTATAGAATAATAGGATAGATGATGTGGAATGATGTGCATCACCTACAAAAGCCATGCTGCAATGAGAAAGAGAGAGAGAGAGAGGGTGGGGGGATAGATAGAGAGAGACAGCAAAAAAAAAAAAAAAAAACCAGAAAGGTGTCACAGTTGTCAGAAAAAAACAGGTATGTAAAACAGAAATGTATGTAATTGAATGTAGTGTGTGGTATAGAATAATAGGATATATGATGTGGAATGATGTATATGTGCCATCTGTAGTTGTCCATGTAATGATGTTCTGCTGAACAACTGCTCTGGACAATACTGTCTGTCCCTGTAGGCAGTGGGACATACCCGACAACTGTGCAGATCAGCAATAAATGACAAAGATGTAAGCCATAATATCAGTGTTTGGTATGTTAGTGTGGGCAATAGCTGGTGGTGGAAGTACTGCCATCATGATAGACACATGGGTGTCAGAGCACACCATTTGCAGGACAGTCATGTTAATGTGTAATGTAGAATGCACAAATGCCATAGGTGTATAATAGGCTTACCAGCAATTTCTCACCATATATACCACCCTAATGTTAGTCTGTGTTCACATGTGACACCTGTCTGTGTTGCAGCAAGGCAGAACAGTGCAGCTGTGAATAAAAGACAGTTACAGAATGTGAACCAGATGTCTGTATGCACCCCACATATAGATAAATATCTGTGTTATATATATTGAGACGTGTATGTCTACAGATACACAGGCACTCATATAGATATAGGTATATAAACAGCCCACAAGATATATCTACACATATATGTACATATATATATATATAAATATATATATATATATATATATATATATATATATATATATATATATATGTAGGCACTGACAATGGCATGCAGGTGAAATAATCTGTAACAGCCCAGCAAAGATAGTGTCCCCACAGGGAACATGACTACAAACACATAGCACAAAACGTGATACAAACACATAGCACAAAGCTTGGTACAATACAACATATGTCCCAATGGTAGGTAAGCTGCCAACATACCAATTGCATTCTGTGAACAGTTTGTTGTAGCTGATATGGTGGGGGGAGACAGAGATGTGTACTAAGAACTATGGTAACCCTGTTGTATGAGTTGCTTAGACCTGTTTCCATCTTTATGTCTTCCAGGGAAGATGGCCCACACCCAATTGCCAGCTTTCAGTGCTGCCGAAACTGATGTCATCATAGAACATATGGTACAGCACTATGAAATGCTGTTTGGCTGGACAGCCCATGATCAGCAGGAGAGGACCGCCCTGTGGAATGATCTAGTCTACAGGGTCAATGATGTCGGACTGCAGAACCAGAGCTATGAGCAAGCCCGCCATCATTGCACCGACCTGCTTCGCCATGTACATCAGCATGCAGCTGCCGTATGGGGGGACCACCTCCCAACAGGGGGGAAATCTGCCCAGCCACCCCTCACCCATGTGGAGGAGCTTCTCAGCAGCCTTGTGCCACCTGCCTGCCTGCAGCACCAACAACTGGCAGGGCGCATTGTGGAGGTGGGTGCCACCGACACACTGGTTGAGGAGTGTGCAGGTAAGGCCCCAGGGCACATCAGTACATCACTGTTGTTTATGCATCTGCATCTGTACAGGTACATCATGCAAATCTGAGATGTTATATACATACTCTGTTGCTGTGTAGTAGTAATAAACAGTTGTGCATAAGCTGTAGTATTGTGGACTTCTACTGTTGATGTACTGTAATGCTGCACTCACCCTTTACTAATGCCACAGCTGTGGCCACTGACATCAACTTTTTCACACTCTTATGTAGGTTCCTCCAGGATACCACCAAGGCAGCAGCCTGTAGCCAGTGAGTATGGTTCATGTTCATGCTTGACAATACACTGGGCATGTAATAACTATGGGATATTCCATGCACACATCTAACACACCTACCCATACTGCATGCTGTACATGTTCACGTTTTGTTGCTGTGAAATGCACTGCATCACAGTAGAGACCATGCTGGGGTATCGGAAGGGTACAACAGACACATGCAAGATAATGAACATCCTGTCATTGTGAAATGTGTCCACTGCAGGACACATGGCCTACAGTAGGGACATGTGTGAAACAACACCCTCATGACTGTAAAGCAATAGTGACAGCAGTGTGTGCACTCCAAGGGATGTGCACATGAGTAAAGCTTGCAACCATGCAGAGTTGTGGGACATGTGTAGGGCACCCCCCATAGCCATGGTAAGGTCTGGTGGTTGTCAGTGTAATAGTCTTGTACTGGTCATACATGCACTGCTGATGTTGTGGTCTGTAAAGCAGACATCAGGCACACACAAATGATATCTGTTCACATATCATCCCAGGTATGAGTTGCTCTAAAACATAGGGGCTGTAAGCATTGGAGCTGACATAACTGACAGAGTACTACATATACAGCAATGGTTTGTACACCTGTGAGGTATGGGGCACAGTACAAGACAGCGTGCAGAACAGGTCCACAGTAACACTTTGTACATGGGTGCAGTGTTAACAAGGGGAAGGGCCATCACCTACCAACACAGCCCATGCATCACACACACATGTATACTGGTGCTAGCATGAAGTCACTATAGTTGCACTGCATGCTGTTGAGCACCATATTTAATGCATGCTGACAGAAGGGCAATGGGAGGACTGTGTGTACAAAAGTTGTGCAACCCCGCATGTAGGTTTGTGTGTGGGGGGGTGGATATGTGTTTATTGTGTCTGTAAGTGCAATCTGGTGGAGTGGAGTGTGCTTGATGCATGTGGAATTGATCACATGGCAGTACTTCTCCTTGAGATTGTGCTGTACATGTACATGGAGTGACACATGAGACACCAGGACAACCTGTCTGATATGTGAACACAGGACAGCTGATAGCATAACAAGGTCTGTAACATGGAATATGCATTGGGAGGGAAAGTACACACCAGGTATACACATCATATTGCCAGCAGCAGATAGATAACCAACTACCCTCGTATGCAGCACTACTAATGCAATGGGGAATTACCAAAGCACATCAGTGAGTGTATCCAGATATTACTGTTGTCCACATGATGGGTTGATTGTGCAGCAGATGTGGCATGGACTGAGCAAGACTGTAGTATGAGATTCCGGTGTGTGACATATGTAGTGCATGTAGCAGCCCCAACCATATAGGGGCCACATACACCATGACTGGACATACACAGGGTAATACTGGATGACAGCAGTGAGGCCATGTACAACCTACTCCACTCAAGTCAGGGAGATGATGGAGTAACAGGTCATGTGTTGTGATCACGTGTACACATGGAGAGTAATGATATGTTAATGGGTAGTATTAATGAGTGTATGTTAGTAAGTGCCATGCAGGATGGGAAACATATGTAACTGAATGTGGGACTGTCTGTAAACCCAGGCAAGGGAAGTAGTAAGGTGGACTGTTAGTGTGTGTGGGTGTGTGTGTCTGTGTGTGTGTGTGTTGTGTGTGTGTGTGTGTGTGTGTGTGTGTGTGTGTGTGTGTGTGTGTGTGTGTGTGTGTGTGTATAAATGTGTGTACTGTTATGCAATGTTGTACAGGTCTTAAAGTGTGTGTTTGTTTCCCCCACAGGTGGCGAGGTAGGTCAGGGTCCCTTCTGCATGCAATCTGAGGTAGGTGTCTGTACAGACACCGATGATGATGATGGTACTGTTGAGGCACAGGTGGGGTTGTCAGAGGCCGACACTGCACCATCATTTGTCATCACCCTCCTAGCCACTCCAAGCCTGCACACAGTTACAGTGCCCCTACAAACCTCATCACAAGTGGCCATAGCAGAGGGACAGTTGCTGGTTGGTGCCAGTGACCAGGAAAGTGTGATGTCAATGCCAACTGTGTCGGATCACAGTCAGCATAGCCAGATGTCCAGCAGGGCACCACATCAGCAGATGTACCATGGTGCTCATGGGAGGGCCACTGGTCATCATGCCCCTGGCAGAGGTGCCACAACTGGTACCACCAGGAGCATGTTTCAGGCCGTAATGGAGGCACAGCCACATATGAAAATGTACGCCAGACAGAGCCTGAGGCTGTAGAGGGCTGCTTCTCATCTGTAAGTGGCAACCTCCGTGAACTTGCTGCCACCCTCCGTGAACAGACCGATGTCATGGATAGATGGTGGAGTGAGATGGTGGACCTCTTCAACCGTGGTATGTCTGTAATTGAACGCTTGATGGGAGTGGTGCGACAGCCGCATGGATGTAGGCCAGAAACACTAGCAGCTGGCGGTCAACGTGGACATGCCAGGATGCCAAGCTGCTCCCATAGTGGTAGTACCACCCCCAGCACACCACTGGGGGTGCTCTCCACACCACACCACAGCAGGCTTCATGCACATGGCCCTGGACAGTCCCAGGCAGGACATGGCTCCAAATGGACATCTGTCATCATCAGGGGAGAGTAGCACCTCAAGGTCTGTACCAGCACATGCCCATGGAACCCCTGGGAGGCACAGTCAGCGTGTCCGTGGCCGGACGCTGTGAACTGCACACCCTGACAGGTATGGTCTGCAGCTGTCCAACAACACCTATATAGGGCAGCCACATGGCAGAACTGTGTGCATGCATACCCACACACTATGCAACCACACCTAGGGTGACCCCATACTGGCACACACACCACATCACCATGCCTCAATCAATGAACTAAACCCCTCACCTACACACATAGTGACAAATGTATGGACCACCCTTGGCCTCTGGCAAACCAGCAACACACCCTGTGCATATGATGATACCTGTGCCACATCCCTGTCATCCATAACATCGATGCAGGGACAGGCTAATATGGTTCTGATGCACACAGTGACTGTAATAGAGTGCTGCAATGTACTGCGGTGTAAGATGTTGTCTGGGGTAATGTGTAATGCATACATGTCAGGTAGTGTAGCCATGCAGATATGATGCAGTTCAGCTGTTAGTAACACTGATTGATTGTTATCTCCATAATGTTATCCATTTGTGTTGTAGGTGTACATGTCTCAGCAGGAGGATGGTCTGCAGTCATATTCCACAAGGGTATGGCACTGTTGTGACACCATGGCCGTGACATATCTGGTGTACAGTTGCACACATGTCACAGGTTTGTGTAACAGTCGTTGCCTGTGCCACATTGACAGGTGACCTGCTGGTACATGTATAATCTGCACCCTTATGTCAACCCATCCACATACACAGACATCCTTACTTGGCAACACTGTGACTACACCCCTACCTAGATATGTAGTGCTACTGAACTGTGTGGCTTTCATTGCACACACCGCACCTCCTTTAGGGTGAGGTGTGTACCAGGTCACATGTTATATGCAGAACATCCACAGACATGTACAGTATGGTAATGGGGGATTTAATGTTTGTATATGGAGAATACATAGTGTGTCATGCCATCATATACACATTGACAGACACATAACAGGCAGACACACATCTTAGAGACCTGGGCATATTGTTGCTAACTAACTAGTCCGTGTGTCCAATGTGTTACAGGTAGACTGCAGACAGCACATGTGTAACTGGGCTGTATCCTGTTATCAGTTACCTGTGTGGGTGATGGTGACAGTGGTCACCAGAAAGTGGTACGTAGGACATATACCGGGTGCACCATGGCGTAATGACAGTGTACACAGCACCCACATCCCCCAATGGATACTGTATACACTGGAACCCATCATGATACTCTGACATACCCACTATCACGGTTTACTATCAAAAGGTCAATTGCCACTCCATCGAATGTCGGATGGTCGACATCGGAAGGTCGGATATATCGAATGTCGAAGTCGAAATATCAGTCTAGGAACGGTATTACCATGGGTAGAAGTAGGAGTATGTATTAGTCGTACCTACAAACTTCTCCCCTACCTCGACCCATGGTGGAACCCATTTCGAGATTGGTTTCGATAAAACGGTTCGGCCTTCCGGTGTTGACCATCCGACGTTCGATGGAGTGGCAATCGACCATTTGATAGTAAACCCACTATCACACATTGCCCATGATGGCAATACAACCCATTGCATATCACAACAGTGGTACCACAGGGACATGCATGTAATGCACATGCCACAGGCATAGTAGGGTGTTGCATTGTGATGCCACACCTATGAGTGGCGACAACACTATCTGTACTACTGTGTGGCAATGTGTAGTGTAATAGGAGTATGTGGCCTCCGAATGGTGTACCCTACAGATATGCAGACATAGACATGACAGACCTCAATGGGATTCCCATGCCTATCGACCCATCTGTACAACACTGTCATGCTGGTACTGCAAGGCACATGTAGCTGTTAGGGAGAGGAGTGTAACAGGGTACATGTCATGTCCAATACAGCAGCGGCCACATCTGACTATGGCAATGGGAGTGGAGGTGGTTGTGAAGGCTGTCATGAAATTCCAACTACAGGTGTACTAACACACAAACAATGCTATCCTCAGTAATGCACATGTACACGTGTCAATACTGTGGTGCATTGCTGCAGGTGGTCATAGCTGTGTACCTGGCTATTGTCCATGGAGGGACTGGATGTGAAGGGGGTGTGTGTACATTGGTATCATGCCACCTGCCACGTGCCAGCAGGCAATCTATCGACAGACACCATGTTAGTGACTGGCAGGGTGAGAGTGACATGCATCAGCCAATCCTCTGGGTGCCTTCCGCACATGGCCACTGAGGTGATCCAGTTGACATGTATGCGACATGTATTACAACACATGGTTAGTGTCTGTGATGGAGACCTGTACCCAAGCATGTTCAGTTGACTGTGGTAGTGTAGTGTAGGTACCCGTGGCATGTGGCCCATACAGGGTGATGTCTCCTATATGTGACAGATAGTACACAGCTGGCCACACATATCAGTGTCAATCAAGCACAGGTTGTCTGTACGTATCCCAGCTGGATACCTGCCATCTGCACATCTGTAGAGGTTTGGCAAGTAGCTATGCAGTAGGATGAATGTATCAACAGATGGATGTTTGACAACAATAAGTATGCCATTACTACATATTGTAAGCCCTCACTAACATGTGCTGTCCAGACGATACTCTACAATCACATTTCACATGTCTGATTATTATCCAGTAGGGGATATATACGGTGATACAGCCCACACACCAGGAACATGACAGTGAGCCCTCAGAGTTCAGCTATGCCCACAGGTGTGCTTGTCAGTAGTAATGTTAGCACTCTACCCTTCCCTGGGACAGCACTGTCGACAGTAGTAATGCCATGTTACACTACATGCCAGTGTGACAGTACGTACCCTGGGTTGCTACCCCTGCATGTCACACATTCACACAGATAGTGCTGTGCAGGTCTCATATACTTGTGTGTCCCAGACATGACACTCAATACCCTTTGCTACTGTAATGACAACACATAGACACATGTACTGTACATGGCAGTACATACACATATTACAGATGTCATTTCCCAGGGTCTGACATAGCGTTGTATGTTACACAGAGATAGCCTCTGTGTAGGCAATATGCCACAGAGTATAGCTGGAGGATTTCTAGATGGTCAGCATAGGCCATCTGTTTGATGCCTGTGATTCTTATAGTGAGGTATTTCCACTGCCTTCCCAGCTGTCTTGCGAGGTACATACCAAATGGGACATTGTACTCTATACAGGGTGTAATGAGGGATAAGTACAATGGGACAATTACCAGCTTTTGTCTGGATGTAAAACACTCAGTGATGAGGTGTGCCACATAGAAGGATTTCCTTACTGTTGTGGCTATGAGGTTAATGAAGGTGAGACCACTGTCCACCTGTGTCCCTATGTCTGTCAGCACACTTTCAGTGTTTAGTAACTATACATTACTTGGCATTAAGCTTGAACCCATGGCTCTGGCACCAAGCATCTGTTTCTGTAAAGCCATGTTGTAGAATATCCACATCATTTGGGGATGCAATAATGGCTCCAAGTTTACAGTCATCTGTGAACTTTGTTAGCCAGAGTTCCATAGTGTTGGCCTGTACTTCAGGGAAGTAGATGCCAAACAAGAGCTGTGCCAGGACCAACCCTGACATACTCCAATTGTCACTTGTCTGGAGCAGGGATTAGACATGGCTATGTTTACAGTCTGGGTTCCATTGGTAAGTCAGTTGGCAACCCATCGAGTGACACAGGTGTTTATAGCCAGCTTTGTAAAGTTTAACTATCTCTCTAGAGTGGGCGATGTTGTTGAAGGTCTTGGCCAAGTCCAGATAGGCTGTGTGCACCGTCTTATCCTCCTCCACAGCTCCAGAGACTGAAACAAAGTAGTCAATCAGGTTCAAGAGACAAGATCGGCCCGTCATGAGCCCAACCAGGGTGGGGTCCAGTGTTTGCTGGTTTCCAATGTCTTTGTTAATAAGTTGCATGATAATACATTCCATGCCCTTGCAGATCAGGCTCGTGAGACTGATGGGACAGTAGTTCCTGAGATCCAAGTTGGAGTCTCCCTTTTTGGAGTGTGATAACTGTAGCTGTGCGCCACTCAGTGAGATAGAAGCCTGAGGTGAGGCTATGATTACACATGGCACTTAGGTGAGATGCAGGGTTATTTTGTAGTTCATGTAGTACACAGCCCAGGATGTCATCTGGTCCCATGGATGCTGTATTCCTAGCAGTGGATACAGCGGTTTCCACCTGTGTGGCCATGATTACTGGAATTTGGTAACCTTTTGTTACTGAGATGGGCCCTTTAGGGGTGAGAGAAGGATGAATGTGGCACTAAATCGGTCTGCCCGGATATTGGCAAACTCCTTTGAATCAGTATATTTAATGCCAATCTGTTGTAGCTCAGAGCAGTTCTGAGCATTGCCATATAGATCCTGGACATAACTATAGAATGCCTTGTGGGTGTCTTTGGAATCTATAGCAATTATATTTATGTAACAAGCTGTGGTGGATTTTGAGGGATAACAGCTTCTTACTGAGGCTGGTAAGGAAGCAGTTTGCATTTTGGGATTATCCTTTTTACTGCAACAGTGTCTTCCTTCTTTTGTATAGTTTGTTCATGGCAGTGAAGCACAAGACTGGCTTCCTTGTTTGGAGGACAGTGTTTTGGTTCTATTTAGAATGGCACAATTCATGCACAAGTGGATGTTCCCATACAGTGCCTTAGTGTAGGATTCACCAGTTGCACTTTCAGCTCCCATCTCCATGGGCGTCATGCGGTTTGTCACTTCTGACTTGAGTAGCATGGTGTTGGCTTTGCAGACGGTATTTATGGAGGATCCTTACTGGTGGGTGGGGGTGGGATGTGGATGTCAACAGTGATTACCTTATGGTCAGACCTGACCTATGAGGGGTTGACCACTGGTGTGGAGCATCTGACTCCCATGCTGGTAATGACCAGGTCTAGGATATTGGAGACCCTGGTTGGACAACGGATTAGTTGATCCAGGGGGTTGGAATGTATGAGTTCCAGGAACCATTGGTAAAGGGTGGTGGTACACGAGTTGTTTTCCCAGTTAATGGCAGAGTATTTGGAATCACTCAGTATTATGGTGTTTGGTTGTATCCTAATATTGTCCAGTATGTTTATAACGGTGTAGTGAGAACTTTGGCCCATGGAGGGGGATCTGTTGCAAGCTACAATTTGGATTGCAGTCTTACCTAGTGTTAGTTGCATCTGGTGATTCTCAGATGCATTGTGTTGGACACTAGGCTGGAGGTGTGAATGACCTTGGTGAATATGGACACTCCTCCACCTGTAGTGTTGTGGTCTTGGTTTGTTGCCCAACATGTTTGATAAGGGTTGTAGGCAGGTATTACAGTTGTGCTCTCTGGAGTGTTGAACAAGGTCCCAGTTACTGCACAGATATCAATGTTCCCCATTTGTAGGTGTGGCTCAAGAGAGTGCCTTTTTAGGTTTAGACTTCTAGCATTGAGTCACATTACCGTCAGTTTTGCATGCTTGTATCTGTT